>NW_010306128.1:12711-16120 GCF_000700745.2 Antrostomus carolinensis
GGGTTTCGGTTTGGGATTGTCGCTCCTCCGGAATCGTTATCTGGGAATGGGCTGGTCTTGGTCAGGAGCGGGGTGAGCTATAACATTGGGTGTCATTCACTTGCATATTTTGTTACTGTTATCATTATCTCTACTATTTTAATATTAGTATTATTTTAAGTTTTCTCTCTATTATTAAACTGTTCTTATCTCAACCTACAAGCCTCCTTATCCTTGCCCCCCCAAGGGCTAGCCAAGTGAAACTATCACACTCATATAAAATACACAATGAGCAAAGGAATTTCCAGATGGTTATACCCTTATATGTATATATACAGTTGTCATAATGTGGTCATTAAAGAAAACATTTACATGTAATTTCCATGGACTCTGTTACATTAGGTAGCATTAGTCTGTACAAATGGATAGCACTAGTTTGTTGGCGTAGCATTAATTCATGCAGTCTAATTTTTCTGAGTTGAGTGCTACTTATTTCTAATCCCTGTTTTCTGCTAGAAAATTAATTAAACATTGAGTCAAAAGAACGTATTCTTCAAATTTACAAAATTAAAATGAAGTTTGAGTGTGTATGAAAGCATATGTGAATATGTTTGTTTGAGTTTCAAATATGTCTTCAAGTAAGAAGAAATACACAATTCCTTTTTGTTTCCACAGGGCTAAGATTTGATATTGCGTGTTGACAGGGCAGTGTGCTACAAAGCCATTGGTTTGGTTTTTCTCTGTGTTAAATCAGCTTTCTGGGCTTAACCTTCCCCCTTCAACACTGGGAAGAATGGAGAAGTAATGCAACTGTTTTGGCATCTAGTGAAAGATTTTATGGACCAATACAATGAAGGTGTGGAAGAATATGAAACATACCATTACTCTTGTTATTCTTCAGCCTTTGGTTTGGACTTGGCCTTTGGCTATCATTCCATACATCCTACACATCATCTTCTGTATTTCACTCTCATAAGCTGTTGTATATCTACTCTTATCTTTTCCAAGCAAACCACTTGTCACTAGGAGTCTCAGTATTTTAGGGTTATTTGCAGCACATATTTAATGCTCTGTTTTTCTTACAATGGGAATTGCCTCAAGTTCATGTCCAGTCTGGGGTGGTTTTGCCTACTGATGTTGCTGCTGCCTCAGGTTATCTATGGTCAAGTCTAAGGTTTCTGAGTCCCTGACAAGCAGCACAGCCTCTCCAGTGCAAAAAGATACTGCCAAAAGCTGATCGTATCCCTGATTTCTCCCAGTAATGCAGGGGTCCTCAAACTACGGCCCGCGGGCCGGATACGGCCCCCCAGGGTCCTCAATCCGGCCCACCAGTATTTACAGAACTCCCCTCCCCGCTGGGAAAGCTCAGTCGGCAGCCTCTGGATTGCAAGGTTCAGCCAATTGCCAGAGCCATAGTTCACATTGAAATATTAGTTGTTTTGTTGATTACAATTGTTCTTCATTTAAAATATTGCATTCTTTTTCCTGTTTTTTGTGCACTACTACAAATAAAATATGTGCAGTGTGCATAGGAATTCGTTCATTTTTTTCCAAACTATAGTCCGGCCCCCGACAGTGTCTGAGGGACAGTGAACCGGCCCCTTGTTTAAAAAGTTTGAGGACCCTGCACTTATGGCTGCAGCTTCCAGTTATCACTCTTGCAAAAGCAGCTTCTCTCCCTTTTTTGACAAGCCTTTCTCTTTCCGCTAACCCTTCCGCTTTCCCAAAAACGTAATGGAGGGGAATGGTGTGTTTAGGCACCAGGGCAGCATTGTTGTGTGATAAGCTGATGCTCTTTTTCCAACACATGACCATTGTGATACCTATTGCACCACACTGCTCTAGTTTATTTACTAAATTTGAGTTTTGTCGCCGAAATTGGGAATAAACTTCTTAACACCAATGTAGTCTCAAGAAGCAGGCCCCTCTTTATTGCAGCGCTGGATGCACGGGGGATTGCTCCACCTATCTTGCATACCTGACAGCGCATGAAGTAAAGTTTATATTATACAAAATCATACATAATCATTACATTCATCAGAATTATCGTGCATATTCAATACAATTACCAGAAACCATTATCATAAAACCCCGCCTCTCTGCACATGCCCATTGAGTCTTGAAATGAATTGAAGGGCTACTTTTGCAACCACCACAGATTACCAACTGAAAAGAAAAGACCTTCCAATGACCTTGTCCCAAGGACTTGGCTCAACAGGCTCTTCTCCACATCCCAGTGGTCAGTAAAACAGTTTTCAAGCTTCCATGGGCATTAGAGTAATAAATTTCAATCCTTGCAACACTATGACACAGATGCATGGTTTCTGATTCTGCTATTGAGCTCATGATTAGAGCAGGCCTAGGACTTTACAGTCCCTTCTTATTAAGGTCTTTATGGTTCTCTAGTTCCAAGCTAACAATCCTAACTCAGACATTTACTTTATGATTTTATTTTATAATCAAACCCAATTCTTCTGCTTAGTTTTGATTATTTCATCAGAATACTTGCAATAGTTTTCACCAGGGTTTTTCTGCCTTAGTAGCTAAAAGAGCTGAAAAATATTTATTTCTAATTTATTATTTCAGAGAAGCAACATCCTGTTGGCAGTTAAAATCTTGAATGAGTGTTTTATGTAACTGTTACATTGAATTTAAAAACTTCCAAGCTTTAGGAACAATTCTTATTAAATATCATGACCCAGTATATTAATTTATCTGATTTTGAGAAAACCTTTAAATTTTTTTCCAGCATTCCTTCGAGTTTCAAGTCTTGATATATCTGAGAGCTAAAGTTTGGATACACAAAGCTTCTCCTGCTACATCTCCTGAGAAGCTCATGAATAACCAGTCTTCAGATTATTAAATGTATTAGTTTATTTTATTAATTCTTCGTATCTCTGGGTAATGTTCCTTCTTTCATGAAAACGTTTGGCAAACTTTGAAATTTTCTGTTATTCTAGCACTTAAGATTGTTCAGAGAGTGTTGATAGCTTTTGTCAAGGTATTATCCCTCAATCTTCTTATTGCCCTCAAAAGAGCCACTTGACTCCTAGAAGTACTTATGAGATGAACAAATGGATGTTTACTGCTAGTTACATTACAAAATGAGCATTTTTGAGTTCATGCTTTGAATTCTTGTTATCTAAAGCCCATTCCTACAAATGGAACTCCAGAATGATTAATGTTGTTAAATTATGTTGCATGAAAAGAGTGGTAAAGCAATTTAGCAGGAAATAAACCCCCTTGCGTTCCAACTCACCCTCAGATAACTGGAGGAGCTGGGGGTGGCAGGGTTTAGATCCTGAGTGATGCCCAATCCAGCACTATCAGTCCGACAACTGCGGCTGCACTGAATAGTGTACCGCACTCCCGTGCTCACGATTTATGGACTTAAACGGCTAAACCAGCACCATTTAGCAGCGTCCTGCTG
>NW_010306128.1:16149-33798 GCF_000700745.2 Antrostomus carolinensis
GGACACAGTTCAATGAGCCACCACAAGTCCAGGCATGTCAGTGCTGGATTCACTCAATGGTGACCTGCACCCGCAGTCCAGTCACAATTATTGACTCTCACGGCCTCGGCAGGCAGCAGCCCAGTAGGAAATTGTGCAGCAAGTCTGTAAACAAATGAAAGCACCTTTAGTAGAACAACAGGATTAATACAGATTCGTATGGATTGTCAGTGATAAACCACTATCTGCAGAAATAACTGCTTATACTGAGGTTACAAATTACTAAAACTATTAATTGTATCAGGATGTTAGGTTATTACAAAGCACTGAGTTAGTAAAGGGATTCTCCAGAATTTTTCTAAGTGTCTGAGAGAGGAGTTCTTGGCTAAGGCTAAGTCTAAATCTAAGTCTAAGTCTTACCCAAAGGCGTCCCAATGGGGGAGAAGAGAGGCTCAGCCCGTCAGCTGGTCCCAGGAGTCAAAGGTCTGTGATGGTGTTGTCCCTGACTGGTCCACGATGATGTCTTCCCTAATTCTCTTCTTTCTTTGAGCTATTCTTATACTATTTTTACCTGCAAGGTGGAGCTTGAGTGACTCTAGTCATACCTTTAGGTGACTGGCAAAAGGCGCTTCTGTTCCCCTTTTATGGCAGAAATTACAAAAATTTAGAGATGTACTCTACGAGAGGGAAAGAAGGGAGTCAGTGATATGGAGTTATGGTTTTCATCAAGGTCCACAAAGGGAGGTAGTTGTCAAAAAGGGGTGCCAGCTGTCAATCCAGAATCACGAGTAGACCATACATCAAGCCTTGTGGAGTCAAAACCGTGACTGGTACTGGGAGTTGGAGAAGGAGCCGACACTATTTCCCATCTCCTGTACCAACAAACACCCGGGACGAAGGTGATGTTATTAAATTCCTGGCATACCAGCTGCACTTTTCCCCTGGGATCTTCTTCGACACTGTACCTTCCCTTAGTGTGTGGACACAGCCATTTTCTGATTTTTAATTACCTCCAGCAATTACTCCACAAATTAGAGCAAACCTATTTTAAATCTGATTGGTCTCTTAATGATTACATTCCTGTCAATATCTCCTTTCTTTATGCTTACCAGGTTGTTAGGGTGCCAATGGGAAGGTTAGGGTGGCAATGGGAAAGTTAGGGTGGCAATGGGAAGGTTGGGATGGCAAAGTCAGAGATGGGATATAGGAGGTTTTTTCCACTGCAGCTGTGCAGAAAATGAATGCAAGAAATTAAAATTAGATTTCATTAAATAAAAAAGAAAAAAAAATAAATTAACTTCAGGTAAAATAGTAATATGTATTTATTATGAATTATTTTCATTGTTAACAGCAGGGTAATAGATATCGCTTTGTTAATTTATATGGAAGACATGTAAATAAAGGGCTGTGGTTTGTGAAAAGTCACTTTCCCAGAAGTGCAATGCTTGAAAGACTCTCCCAGGATGTATGAGGTACATATTTACCTCAAATCCCAGTTTTTAGTGACTTAAGCAATAAAACCAAGACTGGGATATCCCAGTTCAGAGATAATACAGGAAGTGTTCAGTTTTCATGCCATACATAACACACTATTTTGCACCGAGTACTTTAATATTCATCTAACTGCAGACAAAATGACCAAACCTTGTCTTTCTCATTTTAAAAACCGTCACAAATATCCAGGTTATGTCATTCCCCATTCAAGTCCCATTCTGGGACTTTTTTCCCCTAGAGACCAGCTGGGCAAGAACTTATCTTGGAGACACTGTTGTCCTGCTGGGAGCAGCTGCTGGAGGCCATCTTCAGAGGACAAAGCTTCTCATTAGAATTTAACTTTCTGAGACCAAATACATCATAAAAAAAACCCCAAACCAAACCAAACCAAGCCAAACCAAACCAAAACAAAAATACCCCAACCGACCAGATTAGTTAACTGAAACACAAATGAAGTTTAAGGAAGGAAATGGCTCCATGCTTTCCAGAGTATACTCTTCTTTATATATTCTTGTGGTTGTTAATCTTTCTGAGCATAACTGAGTTTTATTTATTTTAGGTGCATGCCTTCAAATAACAAAACTTTCCTAAAATCAGCACTTTACTTTCTGAAAATCAGTTCTGGAGATAAAAAGTTGATATGTGAACAACATACATGTGCATTTAGCTAAACTAGACCCTTTATCCTCTGGTGGACAAAGAGATGCAGACAAGGGAATTGATATCGATGTATTTTTTTAAGAGAGGAATTAGTTTTAAAACTTACAAGGAAGAGGTAAGGGAAGACATATATCAATAGGATTCTGAATGCAGAGAGGGCACTACAATTTGAAAACCTTAAAATACCCATTTTGCAAGATTAATTTATATCCAACATGTTATTAAAGTAATTTAATGGCATTCTTTTTCTAAAAAGGCTGTTTAGGAGCTTGGATAGTACAATGACAGGTGCTAATAGAAAGCCTAGGAAAATATAGTAGTGCTGCACTAATTCAGATAGAATACATTGGCTGGGCTTTACAAAGTTGTCCTCATGAACTTATTACTTTATAATACCATGAACATATAACTAAAGTTCAGAATTTGAGTACCATGCTAATAAACACTATCCAAAATCTTTTAAACTTTTATTAAAGATACAGAAATAAAAAAAGAAAGCAGTTAAACTTTACGATATATAAGGAACTAACAGGGCTAATTTTAAACAACATTTTTCCTATTGCTCTATGCTTTTGCTTTAAAGCTTTTAGAAATAGACTTCTTATACCACAGCTTTTAGATGGTAATAGCTGTCCATTTGGAACAGAGGAAAAAAAAGTAAAAGCGGTTTAGATAAATGCTGTTGTTGCAGTCTGTGTCCTTCAGAACAAAAGAAGATAAACACAGACAAAAAGAAGATAAAAAGAGCAGCAAAAAAAGGAAAATGCAGCTTCTGTTTCTGAGCTTCATTTTTGAATTGTGGACTACAGTTTAACAACTTTTTAACTATGATGAAGGCCATACTCTTCTTTTGGCTAACCTGAAGAAGGCATGTTCTTCCTTTGGGCATGCACGACTCAGTCCAAGGCTCAAGGCCTGGGTTGGAGCTTCCCTTCCCTAATTGTTTGGGGTTTTTTTCAGGGTGTTTGAGAATGGGTAAGTTTCTTTACCCATAATGAGAAGAGGATCCTGTGGTCTGGACAGAGGTCACACTGTTCTAACCTGCCCTTCAGAAAGATGATATGAACCTTCTAAAATATGAAGGTTCTTCAAAATCATTAGCATACTTGGATACAGAGAGTGCTGAGAGGCTGCCTAAGCTAGTCCGCAATGTTCGGTCACCCCACAAGAGAAACATATTCTTTTCCTCTCAAAGCTGTGCTGCCTGAAGAGGTTACTTTAGTTAGTCAGGAGAGGATTAAGTACTTGCTCACCAGATAGTTGCTCTTTGAGTGGGGTTGGGAAAAACTCTACCAGAAGCAGATTATTTCAGAGCATTTCTTTAGCAACCTCTACATGATGAAGCTGTGCCTGGCAAAACCAGGCTCTTTTTTACACAGAAGACAAAAAGAGAAAAAAAATCAGAAAAAGAGAAAGGTGATAAAAAGAAATGTGTGGGAAAAAGTGGTGATATTAGGGCTTTAGCTCAGACTGTGAAGCTGGCATTTGCACTTAGTTGTCTCCATCTGTTGTGATATGTTCACGGCATTTCTCACAACTGACAGTGAAAGTTTTGGATGTTACAATGGAACCCCAAAGATCTTGGGTGTAGGACACTGGGAGGTGGGTCTCAGTTCTTTCATTAAACAAATTGGTTATGACAGTAGGAATATCTTATCCTCTGAGCTTTTTTTATCCACCAAGTACATTGCAGTAATTTTTGGTTCCACACTCTTGTCTGTTAGAAATGATCTTAATCATAGAATCATAAAATCGCAATATGGTTAGAGTTGGAAGGGACCTTAAAGATCATCTAGTTCCAACTCCCTTGCCATGATCAGGGACACCTTCTACTAGATCAGGTTGCTCAGAGCCTCATCCAACCTGGCCTTGAACACTTCCAGGGAGGGAGCATTCACAACTTCTCTGGGCAACCTGTTCCAGTGTCTCACCACCCTCACAGGAAATAATTTTTTCCTAATATCTCATCTAAACCTACCCTATTCCAGTTTAAAGCCATTACCCCTTGTTCTATCACTACCTGCCCTTGTAAAAAGTCCCTCCCCAGCTTTTTTGTACGGCCCCTTCAGGTATTGGAAGGCTGCCATAAGATCTCCCCTAAGCCTTCTTTTTTCCAGGCTGAACAACCCCAACTCTCTCAGCCTGTCCTTGTAGGAGAGGTGCTCCAGCCCTCTGATCATCCTGGTGGCCCTCCTCTGGACTCATTCGAACTGCTCCATGTCTTTCTTGTGTTGGGGGCTCCAGAAGTGGTCACAGTACTCCAGGTGGAACCTTCCTAGAGCAGAACAGAGGGAGAATCACCTCCCTCGACCCGCTTGCCACACTTCTCTTGATGCAGCCCAGGATACGGTTGGCCTTCTGGGCTGCAAGCGCACATTGCCGGGTCACGTCGAGCTTCTTGTCCACCCCCAAGTCCTCCTCTTCAGAGCTGGTCTCAAGCCACTCGTTGCCTAGCCTGTATTTATGTTTGGGATTGCCCTGACCCAGGTGCAGGACCTTGCACTTGGCATTGTTGAACTTCATGTGGTTTGCACAGGCCCACTTCTCAAGCCCGTCAAGGTCCCTCTGGATGGCATCCCGTCCCTCCAGCTTGTCAACCACATCACACAGCTTCGTGTTGTCAGCAAACTTGCTGAGGGTGCACTCAATCCCACTGTCCATGTCACCAACAAAGATGTTGAACAGTACTGGCCCCAGTACCAACCCTTGAGGGACACCACTCATCACTGGTTTCCACTCAAACATCGAGCTGTTGACCACAACTCTTTGAGTGCGACAATCCAGCCAATTCCTTATCCACCAAGTGGTCCATCCATCAAATCCACATGTTTCCAATTTAGAAACCCATCAAATCCACATGTTTTCTAATCTTAGCACAGTCCTCTCTGGATAATTTTGTGATTTTTTTTTTCATTTTTTTTTTTTTTTAAGAAAAGAACAGCTTGGCACAGTCAGTATAATTCGGGTTTAACAATCTCTGTATGAGATGAATTCAGAAAGTCGCAGAATTGGCACAGTAAACCAACTGCAATAATTGCATTGACAAACCAAAAGCATGACTTGAAGAACCTGTGTTTGAAGATAATGCCTTTACTTATAATGAGGTTAAATATTTCTGACAAAAGTGAATAATTCCAATGACAAGAGTTGGGAAGAGAATGGTAATCCACACTAAATTCCACGGCTATAACTTATTTTTCTTCATAGACTCAAACATGCAAGCAAGCTATATCACAAGTTGCGTAATACTGATCTTTTTACCTTTGAGACTGTTGCAAATATCTATCACTAAGGCAGCTACAGCTAGCCAGTCAGTTACTGTCAATCAAAGCCTATGAGACATTTTACAGATTAGTCCCTATTGATATATAATGATATATGAATTAAAAGCAAGAGATGGAGCCATTCATCATTGTAACAGCTAAGTTTCTAAATAGCCTGTTTGGCTACTTTTATTGTATATGCCATGTATACACCATGCATTTTTTATTGCTCAATGCATTTTAATTGAATAACATAAATGCTTGAAGGATCTGACATTAAATCACAAATCTTTGGGTTGTTTTTTTTGTTGTATTTTTGGTTTGTTTTTTTTTATCCTCCCACATGGAGGAAGGAGGAGAATAACATTTCTTATTTTATTAACTTCATTTTGACTTAATTTACTTCACATTTCTTCACATACAGAGAGGTTAAAGTTACAACCAATGCCTTTCTGACAGTATTTTGAGGCAAAACTTGGTGATAACAAAAGGTAGTAGAGCATTCTTGGACAGAATTAATCCAGTGTAGAGATATAGCAATGTAGACTAGCTTAAATTTGATGATGAAAGTGAGTTGCTTTCATGTTTTACCAGCGAAGCTGAGATGAGAAATTAATCCTTATTTTTCAAACAGATCCTTGGGGTTATTTCTGCACAGCTGTAGTGAACCTAGCCAGAACTATATTCCTTTGTGGGTGTGTTGGCATACTCCAAAATGCATGGTCAATTTGCTCCCCAGGATATTTGTCAGGGAACGAGGGAGCAGAAGAGAAGGTAGAATGACATTCTTGCAACTGTACTGCAGCATTTCTCTATTCCCTGGTTAGGCATCACCCAAAGCATAAAGAATCAACTCAGCAGCTGGCTGATAAGCTGCAAGAATGGAAAATTGATGCTGTGTCAGAAGCTGCTTTTCTCTAGTTAGAGTAGGAAAGTACTATTTTAATTGCTCTGTATTGCTCTAGATTTTAAATGGTGAAGTATCTTGGTTTATCTCAATTTCTAAAATGTTGCTCTTTTACATATAATATTCTCTAACAGAACAGTAATGATTCCAAGATTATTCTGAAGTTATTGGCATTCTACATGATGATTTTTTGCATATCAGATTTTAAGTATTTTAGATATTGATTTGTCATTTGTTTGGCTTCTCAAACTCAGACATTATGGTAGTTAAAAAACTACCTAAAGAAACTACCTAAAGAAAAATTGATCACACTATTTTAGAACAGTATGCAAAAGTTACTCAAAAAACAGGCTGATGCTAGAAATTAATTTGTTTCAAAATTAAGAATATAGTAATCCTGAATCCAGCTAATATATCATTTTCCTTTTTTCTTCCCAGTTTAATGGTAAAAAAATAAAGTAACAGTTGAGAGGAAAAAATATGAATGAATTATCCTACCTCTCCTTACAAGTGAAAGTTAATGTCATAGCATGAAACTGAATTTATCAGAAGTAGGAGCATAGAATTCACAATACTGAAGAGAAAATTTGTCCATCAAATCCCGTAAAGTATATCTGTCTGAGTCTAGTAACTGAAACATTATAGAAAGAGGAATGTAGAGACATGGAATATTGAAATAGATAATGTTTTCCTTAATGCTGTCTTTGCAGTTTTTATCATATATATATATGTATGTACGTATGTATGTATATATATATGTATGTATATATGTATGTATGTATGTATGTATGTATTTTAATTTTGGTGCTTGGAAATTGCCACTTAATATATTAAAATAACCAGATGCTGAAGAAGACAGCTGCTTTCACAAGCAGCAGCCATAGCAACCAATCTCTTCCTGGGTTAGGAGCCAATTCTACAATTTATAAGTAATTCTGTGGGTATTTTTCCTGTATTATAAAGCCAGTTGAGCCATTCAGCAAAATCTTAAACTTCAGGAATATACATTTAGTTATGTTAAGGCAGTTGATACAAATAGGAAATTGTGTATCTTTGGCATGACTAAAGTTATAACACCTACGTATGAAGAAACTGTATTATTATTTTTTTGTTGTTGTTCTCATTGCAAGGATATCACCTGATAGTCTAATTTAGCGGTGACAGTTTGGTGTGTTTCTAGATCCAGTCTTGCAAAAGTTTGAATATGGGATCTGGTTAAGATTATTATCAATGCTGCTTATAAGACATCAGTAAAGCTTATAAACGACAAGTCTGGCTCAGGAATCCATGCAATTAATGTCCACTTAAATGGAAACAAAAAGTGTTCAACCAAAGGCTGATGTTGATTCCTAAACATTGTATATAGTAGATATCTGAGGTGGCATTCAAGACAATAGTATCATTGTTCTGTTAAATAGTATTAGTCAAAGAACATGTCATGACAATTCTTCATTTAATATTTCATTATCAAGTTAATAGGTGTTGGGGGAAACATCTACATGTGGAGAAAATAACTTGCTTTCCTCAAATGCTTGGTGAAATAAACCATTTTTTCACTAATCTTCAGACAATCTAGATATGTCCTGGGAAGAGAGGAATAAATTAAAAAAAAAGAGGTGATTCTCCATGTAATTGTTTTGGAAAGTCTCCTGTTAAAGAGAAATATACAACATTATGATTTCTTATCAAGATGACTGGCATGTTTATATTTTTGATAGCCCTGCTTTACACAAACAATTACTTTAGTAAGTGTCTGCGATACAGAATACATTATTTTAACAGATAATATGAATCTAACAGAATATTGTCACAGGATAATAGTCTCTTGCTTCTACATGAATCCTAAGGCATTGGAACAAATAGTAAAGGCACACTGAAACATTTATTTTCAAAGAAGAGATGCTTCTTGTTATGTGGTTCTTGTTACTTGGCTGTAATAATTTCTATTGCAACAATATTTTTATGTAAATCTGAAGCTTGAGCTACATCTAAGGTAATTTGGTGCTTGCAAATTAAGGAGTTTAACCCTAATGTTTTGCTTAGCAGGAAAACAGAGAATTTTCATCTTGAATGAACTACAAGTTCTCATTTTTTCCAAAAAGCTATTTCTCATTTTTTTCCTTGATTTCCCCCACTCACAAAAATTACTCACTTTGGTCCTTTCCATCTCATAAATTTGGTCATAGCCTCTTATCACTGATTCTGAACTTACCTGACTCTGACAGATTAATGACATTTTCTGTGTAATAAATTATCATAATTTAATATTTTTCCTAAATAGCTCTCTTTAAACCTCAAGTTATTTTGTTATTATTTCTACTACGTTAGCTGTATTTGATTCAGATTCTTCTTTGCTGTGTCCAAATATATAGCGAGAAGATAATTGCTGCTTAAAGTTTAAGTATGGAATGATAAACTGCAGGCCAACTGAACAGCTGACAGGAGGGTTTTTGGTTTTCATTTTCAAAACACTTCCCAGGGTATGAAAGGATCATGCAACTGCCCTCATAAATTTCTCATGTTCCAGCATAAAATGGATTATTTTTCTGGGCCACACACTGAGCCTTTTGGAATCTGCTCTTGAGATGGATAGATGGCTTCTAATTTCCAGCCTGAATTAATTCCTCACCAACGTACACTGATTTGTTTTATGCCAGTTCTGTCCTTCATTGTAAACGGCTCTTCTTTCTCGTATTTACCCAGTGAGAGAACAATCAACTCTCTTCTCAGCCTCATGATTTTAATGGCATTTATTCTTAATTTGTGTCTGGCAAATAAAGACCTCCCATAAACTGTTTCAGGAATTTTGTCATTATTTCAACAGTAATACAGAGTTCTGTAGCATGAAGGTAAAACCTTTTAAAACACCTTCCTGAAGGGAGTTTTTCTCATATTGATTCTTTTGTCTCTTTTTGTCCCACTTGTTTCTCTGCAGTCTCCCATGGCTTTAACATTCCCTGCGATCCTCTCTTACCTGCCTTTATTTCTACCTTTTCTGGTCACTCTGCACCCTACAGCACCTGTGTTCTGACAAGTTCTTATAATATGCAGCCTCATGTCAAGAAGTGTTAACAGGATGTTACAGTAAAACAAGCACTGTTAGTTCAGTAAATAGCCTAACTCTCATTAAAGGGAGGGTTTTTTTAAGAATTAGAAAAACAATGCAATCAGTGTACTCTGGGTGTTCTTCCCATAGATGTAGTATACACAGGGGAAAGCACAGTCGTGAATGAGGACAATCGGATTAATAAATAAAGAAAGGTGACAATATGGGCCTAAATTCTGTGCAGAATTAGAGTTGCTACACAGATGGTGTTATTCTGCATCTGCTCAGATTGCAGGTACACACTAGCTCCTAATTACTCCTTGCACAAAATTCCTTCCAGGCTTTTCTGCTAGGGAAGACTTTCAAAGGCACTTCCAGAGGGACTTTAACATCTAAATCCCTTGTTTGTTTTTCAAAATTCAAAACAGAGTATCTGTCAAGAATCTTTGGAGTATAAATCTTCTAGAAGATAGAGTTTCTAACAATTCTCCCTTTTACTTCTGATTATTCTTCCATACCCTAACTACTTGATATTGTTACGTGAAATGCATAATTTCCTTTCAGTTTATTTTTTTTAATTTTTGAAGTCTTCTTTATTCTTCTTCTTTGAAAAGCTTCTTATTCTTTATGGTATTATGTCACTTTAAAATTCAGAATCTTTCAAGATTCATTTATGGATCAAAGAATCAATTGCAAGCAAAAAATGAAGTAAGCATATCAAAACAAACTTTAATTCATAGTTAGAATTCACTTAGGCAAAGCTGGTTGGCTGGTTGTCCTCCTTTTTTTTTTTTTTTTTTTTTTTCCTGTTCTAGAACTAAAATCCAGAAGGTGTTTTATTTCTTTGATGCTCAAGTCATTACTTATACTTGTGTGATGTCAACTTGCTATATTATAATGAGAATTTTCATGTTCATTTGCAATGACTTTCAGAGGGAATCAGTTGTTTTCAAGGCTTAAGTTGCAATTGGGTAAGTTCCAAATCATTACCCAAATTTTCATTTTATTCTGTCTGGAAATGAATTTTTATAACTTACAGATCTTGTCCTGTTCCTCTTGAAGTTAATAGGAATTTTGCAATTGACTTCAGTGTGAAAAGAGCATCTCTGCAGTTTTAAGGGATAACTGAAAGTCACAGAATCATAAAATCACAGAATAGCCGAGGTTGGAAGGGACCTTGAAAGACTGTCTGGCCCAACCTTCTGTGGAAAAGAGAGGGAGCCTAGATGAGAACTATTCCATTCTCCTAATAGACTGCTTAGATATGACTCATTGTTTATATTTTATATTTTATTTTAGTTTACAATTGAAGTGTCACAACATCTAGAAAAGACCTGCAGTCTTACAGAGGCTGGATGGTTATGGGCATAAGACTAATGTTCTCTCAGAAAAATATCTTTTATGCACTTGTACTGCTGAGACTTATTTCTTACATTTGACGTACAATATAGCAGCCAGCAAATGTCTGTAGAAACTCTTTTGTATGACAGAGGTGTGGTGGTTTGGGTGAAATCCTGCTTCCCTTAATCATCAGGTAGAATCCTTCAGGAGGAAATGACCTGACTACTAATTCTGCTTTGAAATTGAAAACTTGGAGGGCAGAAGATTTCACCACTTAAAAAACCAAGGTATACTGATATCAGTCATTTTAGAATTCAGAAGGCTCCCTTGTTGCAAAGGTTGTGCTAAATATAGGAACAGTTTTGAGCTGAGGAAGAAAACCTACAAAAATCTGTAGAAAACCTGTGTCTAGAAAAGGTTTTTTGCTTGTGAGACTTCTCATATATCTGAAATTATACAAGTGCTTAATTAAGGTCAAATTCTACCAGTTTACAGGAATCCTTGTTAGACCAAAATCTCATGATTTAACAGAGTTGTAGAACAACAGTTGCCAGATTTTGTTGATTTGTACTGTGAGTCAGAAAGAACAATCTGCAATCACTCGCATGCTATCTCTCCCTTCCAGCTTAAGAGCATTAGCTCAAGAAGCAGAAGATAAAAGGAAAGCAAGCATTCACATAAATCAAATGTAATGATATTTTAGCCATAAAGACAGGTTAATATTTTTGGGAACACATATTTTTCCCTCTGCAGCTGGAATTCAGCAGCTCATAGCTGTCTGCCAAAGCAGATGCATAATCCAGACCATTGCCTCACAACTGCTTTTGTGAGTGTTAAAAGAAACACTTTCTAGACAAATACTGTGAGAACCTTTAAATTAGAGAGTTTGAATAAAAGTGACAGGATTCATTTGTCCACATTGGATCAGAGGAAACAGCTGGTTGCGCAATTTTGGAGATTTTTTTTTTTCTCAGTTCTAATAAATAGACATTATTATTTCCTCCCTAACTACCCATAAAATAAAGATCTAACTTGTAGTTCTAATTCAGAGGATGCTGTATTGATGAAATCAAGCTTTTTTCACTATATCCTATTAATATGAATGTAATCATCATCTTACTTTGAATATGGGAAGAATTAAACCACTGGAACGTTTACTTGTTCACAATCCCAAGGCTTCTTCAGCTAGTGTCGTGACTCTATAGCTTCCTTTCAAATATACTTACAGTGCTGGGATGCTACTTTTCTTTTTTTTTTTTCCTTTTTAATTTTGCTACTTGCTTCTCCAACTGTTCTGTTATTCCCTCTCGTTCTCTTTCTCTCCACACAAGCACACATATACACATGCATATATGTACCTATTCAAGAAAATAGTCAGCTATGACCCCCTATTTTTGACATGGGTGCTTTGTATTGGGGATTTGGAGACTGCTATCTCCTATGAAAGCACTGCCACTAATATTCCTGGTAAAACAAAACCATTAAACTAATCAGTTTCCATAATGTTCTATCCAATGCAATATTTTCATGGTGCTGATAGAGATCTTCGAATCAGGGCAATTTGGTGGAAATGTCACCTGCTACATATAATTAAAACAATTCTGCATTTGGTTCTCCAACTCTGGAAGTCATCGTTGCTAAAAACACAAGTAGCTTAGAGCAGGTTGTCCAAAGCATGATTTCACAGCATTTCTGGGAAACCTGCTCCAGTATTTGATCACACTCACTGTGGTAGTGTTCTTTCTAATATATACTCAGAATTTCCCTTGTAACTCGTGCCTGTTGTTTCTTTTTCTTTCATTGTTGACTTCCAAGAATAATCTGGAAGTTACAAGCTTACTGCTTCTTGCTCTTTCACAAGTTCTATACCATACTTCTGTCTGTTTATGTTTTAATTAGGGATATTTTAGGTCCAGAAGCAGTCTGCCCTTTGCATAGTGCAGTTCCCAAGCTGATACACCTTCCCAGCTAAGGAACGTGATTCCATATTGGTCTGGGAAGGTCTGCAAAAATAATGAAATTAGTTAGAGCTTCCTAATTAGAGCTGGTTTCTTATGGAGTAGCCAAGGTTTTTTTTACTCAGGCTTCTGAGTGGCTGCAGTAGCTGTATGGGCTGATCAGTCATGCCAAACTTTACCCATTCTCCATTAGGTCAGTTCAGTTGCATCTATACCAAAGATGGTGAATCTCTGATTTCTGTGCTGTTCAATAGCCATTTTCTGTAGATATGTGGATTCACATATCTGTGTATCTACCCATGTATCTATCCTGTGACTTACAGAATTGCAGTTAATCTAGAGGGAAAAAAATATACAATGTAAAACACTGAATTACTTCTTTGTGGCCATTAATAGTGAAATGCAGGACATTAGGCGTGAATCAAACATCACCTCCGTACCAGCTGGTGCAAGGAAGACCT
The DNA here is from genome assembly GCF_000700745.2 of Antrostomus carolinensis. NCBI lineage: Eukaryota > Metazoa > Chordata > Aves > Caprimulgiformes > Caprimulgidae > Antrostomus > Antrostomus carolinensis. The sequence continues at coordinate 29,259 of NW_010306128.1, forward strand.
TGGAATCTACTTTGTCATGCTTTTTATGCTAAAATATTAATTCTGTGCAGACACAGTGTGTGGAATGACACAGACTTTTTATTCTAAAAGACTCAGTCAGTATTCTCTAAAAGTTTCCTTAACTAATAACTATTTCTGACATTGATTGTGGAAAAGAGTCAATATGTTTTAATGGAATATCCTCTCTGAAAAAAAGTTAGTTAAATGTACATACTTCTAAATCATGAATAAAGATATTATAAAGAGAAGACAGGAGGAGAGGAGAGGAGAGGAGAGGAGAGGAGAGGAGAGGAGAGGAGAGGAGAGGAGAGGAGAGGAGAGGAGAGGAGAGGAGAGGAGAGGAGAGGAGAGGAGAGGAGAGGAGAGGAGAGGAGAGGAGAGGAGAGGAGAGGAGAGGAGAGGAGGAATTTTTTTTTAAATTCTAGATATCAAGTTAAAAAATTTTGATCTCTAACTGATAATTGACAGAGTTATGAAACAAGAAGTCAGAAGCTCTTGAGCATGGTATTTGGTAGACCTTAACTGTTTATAACAGAGCTTGTTGGCCGAGTTCATGGCTGCATTCATCAGGTTCCTTTCTCAAGCAATATTGTAGTGAACATATTGTAGTTAACATTGTCTTAAAACAAACAAACAAAAAAAGAACTGTAATGAACCACAACGGGCACCGTTTAATGTTTTTATATCCCTGCCATGAAGACAAATGTGTTCCTTTTGTACTGCCTGGTACATGTATCACTGAAGCATTAGCCACATGAGGTCACTATTCATACATGACTCATAAGCTTGAATCACAATATTTTCAGTTGACTGATACCAAAATTTGTGACAGAAAAATAAAGTTGTTTGTATTATACATTAAAAAAAATATACAAAAAGAATTTATTATTATAAGGTTGGAAAAAGACTTCTAAAATCATCAAGTCCAACCATCAACCCAACACCAACATGCCCATTAAACTATGTCCTGAAGTGCCAATCTACATGGTTTTTTAACACCTCCAGAGATGGTGGCTCCACCACTTCTCTGGGCAACCTGTTCTAATGCTTGACCACTCTTTCAGTAAATAATTTTTTCCTAATATCCAACCTAAACCTCCCCTGGTGCAACTTGAAGCCATTTCCTCTTGTCCTATCACTTGTTATTTGGGAGAGGAGACCAACACCAACCTCACTACAACCTCCTTTCAGGTAGTTGTAGAGAGCCATAAGGTCTCCCCTGAGCCTCCTTTTCTCCCGACTCAACAACCCCAATTCCCTCAGCTGATCCTCATAAGACTTGTTCTCTAGACCCTTCACCAGCTTCATTGCCCTTCTCTGGACACGCTCCAGCAACTCAATGTCCTTCTTGTAGTGAAGGGTCCAAAACTGAACACAGGACTCAAGGTGCAGCCTCATCAGTGCCAAGTACAGGGGCACAATCACTTCCTTTGTCCTGCTGGCCACAATATTGCTGATACAGGCCAGGATGCTGTTGGCCTTCCTGGTCACCTGGGCACACTGCTGGCTCGTGTTCAGCCAGCTGTCAACCAGCACCCCCAGGTCCTTCTCTGCTGGGCAGCTTTCCAGCCTGTCCTTCCCAAGCCTGTAGCGCTGCATGGGGTTGTTGTAACCCAAGTGCAGGACCCAGCACCTGACCTTGTTAAACCTCATACAACTGCAAACTTACTGAGGGTGCACTCAATCCCCTTATACAGATGGTTGATAAAGATATTAAACAAGACTGGCCCAAAAACTGAGCCCTGGGGAACAACGCTGGTGACTGCCTGCCAACAGGATTTAGCTCCATTCACTACAACTCTCTGGGCTCGGCCATGCAGCCAGTTTTTCACCCAGCAAAGAGGACACCTGTCTAAGCCTTGAGCCACCAGTTTCCCTAGGAGAACGCTGTGGGAGACAGTGTTGAAGGCCTTACTACAGTCCAGACATACAACATCCACAGCCTTATCCTCCTTCATTAGGTGGGTCACCTTGTCATAGGAGATCAGGTTGGTGAAGCAGCATCTGGCTTTCATGAACCCATGCTGGCTGGGCCTGATCCCCTAGTTGTCCTGCACATATCATGTGAGCAAACTCAAGATGATCTTCCCCAGTACCAAGGTCAAGGTGACAAGCCTGTAGTTCCTTAGACCTTCTTTCTGTCCCTTCTTGTAGATGGGCATCACACTGACAAGCCTCCAGTCATCTTGGACCTCCCCTGTTAACCAGGACTGCTGATAAATGATGGAAAGTGGCTTCACAAGCTCCTCTGCCAGTTCCCTCAGTACTGTCAGATGGATCCCATCTGGCCCCATAGACTTCTGAGCATCCAGGGGGTATAACAGGTCATTAACTCCTTCTTCCTGGATTATGGGGGGTTTATTCTGCTCTTTTTCCCTGTCTTCCAGGTCAGGGGGCTGAATACCCTGAGGATAACTGCTCTGACTATTAAAGACTGAGGTAAAGAAGGCATTAAGTACCTCAGCCTTTTCCTCATCCTCAGTGGCAATGTTCCCCCCCAAATCCAATAAAGGATGGAGATTCTCCTTGGCTCTCTTTTTATTGTTAATGTATTTGAAAAACAATTTTTGTTATCTCTTAAAGGTGCTTGCTTCTGTGCCTTTAAAACTTCCTTCTTGAAGGATGTCCAGCCTTCCTGGAGTGCTTTGCCCTTCAGGGCTGTCTCCCAAGGGACTCTCTCAACCAGCATCCTGAACAGGCCAAAGTTTGCCCTCTGGAAGTCCATGGTAGTGGTTTTGCTGACCACCCCTCTTACTTCATCAAGATTTCCCACCAATCCTTCTCTGTTTGCAAACAGCATGTATTAACATGGGATATGTTAAATGCTGACATTAATTATATAAAATAAAGAATATAAGTTAATAATTTATTTGCATTCAAAACCAGTTAAAAATTATGTCATAGTAGATGAAAATAAGTAAGGGTATTATCTACTATATTTATTGGAAATTTCTCTGTAGTATTTACTCTCCTCTGTACCTGGTTATAGAACATTTGATGGGCTGTGCTGGCTTAAGAACACAAAAAGACTTTCAAGAAAGAATTAGAAGTTTACAATTGTTTAATTGCTTATTTTTCATGAGAGAGATTTCTTTTTCTTTTTCTTTTTGCTTTTACATGTAAAGTTTAGTACCTTCAGAGGTACAGAACTATAAAATGTTGAAATATTATGAGCAATGTGAGATGCTCTGGCATTAAAGAAGCAAGCAATTAGAGAAGCAGTGTTACAGCAAATCTGTGTACTGAACTGTGGTGTTAAGCCATTCTGACTGTAAGTTTGCTTACAATATTTTTTCAATTCTTATAATATATTATACCTATTGTGTTGACAGTTTCTCTGAATCATCCATTCATGTGATTACATCAATGTACATTATCGCAACATCTTCTCTTGAAAACTTATGTAGTATTTATGATGAATTCAGTGTTATGAGATTTCAAAGAAGGTACATATCTTTTTTACTAAATTATTCTCATTAAAGAATAAGGTGCCATATTCACCAATGCTTTACAGTCATGAAATTAAAAACCTTATAGCGATCAAAATCATCAAGAGAATTGCTGAAATAGCAATCAAAAATGTCAGCTGAATTTGTAGAACTGCATGATCAAAATCTTACACCCCAAACTTAATCAAATTCGTATTCATATGTTGAGGTTCTTTCAAAAAGGCGTTTTTATGCTTGTATACTTATCAGCATGCATTTAGATGCAAAAACATGGCTTTTTCTACTAATAAGATAATAGATATTTTTTAAAGTTGATTAGTTTTTGCAACGTCTTTTATCAAAGCACCATGCATGCTAACTTGTACATAAAAGAACCCCTTTCTAAATAACATACAAAAAGATAGGACATCAAGATAGTAAAAAGCCCAGTCATCTGCTCAATAATTCTTGCATTTCTTTCTTCATCTTTAAGCAAGTGAGTAAATAAAATTCCTCATGTTATGTAATTATTTCATAACTTTGGGTTCCCAAATGGGATTTGAGATACCATGGAGAGAACTTAAAAACTGAACATATTCATATTTGATAAAAGCAGAACACAGCAATGAATCTTAAAGGACAGAGCCTGTATGAAAAATGGATGAAACAGTGGGTCAATACAGGATATTATCCTCAATTTCTAGTTACAGTATATTGCTTTAAAACTGAAAAAATAAATTGTTCTCATAATTAAATAATCATTAGCTTGAATTCAACAGTAGATCTGACTACACATAATGTGACCTCCATGTTTATAGAAAGAAAACATAGCATAATTACAAAATATAATTAACTGTACTAATTAAGCTATAAAACAGCAATAACTCTCAGTAAGTATCTCACTACAGTTTGCTGCTTAACTGAATTTATGACTGTAAAAGAAGGCTAAAAGGACTAGATGCAAGAGTGAGTGCAAGAGTTCATCCTGCCCCAGAAGTCAACTAGATTCAGAAAATCTATTGGAATAGTCGGCAAAAAATCAGTCACAACAGCATGTGCAGCAGATGGTTGTTCAACAGCGGAAATGAGTTTGTGTGTGCAAGACTACAACC
>NW_010306128.1:33835-35231 GCF_000700745.2 Antrostomus carolinensis
GATTTGTTATCTGGGTCCAGAAAAGTGCAGCTCAGCCAACACTGCTCTCAAAGAGGAGCCAAACCATGACCCAGAGAAATGTTTGATTGATGGGGAAGCAATAATGGGGTGTGTTCACTTGCAGAGGACAATATATAAAATTACTTGATAGTGCCATCATGCAAGAAGAGAGAAACCTGTTGCACCCTTAGACTCAGATCACTACTGCAGAACAACTGAATACTTTTATTTTGGCACTTGTGTCCAAATACATATTGATTTATTGTACTAACAATTGTCCTAACATATCTGACCTTTTAAACCATACCAGCTGACAATTGTTGTACAAGGTAAATAGATGAGAGGTATTTTCAGGAACAAGCCATATGACAAACAATTTCAGCTTAATGTTGCTTAGGTGTTTATCAAGTACTGAGTTCCTTCTTTCTTTTGCTATTTTTTCTAATAAAGTATTTCTGTCTAAGTAAGCATATATCTAACATACCTCTCGCTATCTTGCCTTTACTCTCTGTAATAAAAATCCTTACAGAAAGAATTTATCAGAGGGTAAGGAGCATATTTTTTGAGTGGAATCCCTCCAAGATACTGGCAACATATCACTGGATTCTCCAGGGGGGAAAAAAAAAAATCTTCTTTACTAGAAAATACATGTTTTAGAGCCAGCTACTATTCCACCTAAAAGATCAACAACCCAGGAGACTACTTTTGATCACTGAGTGTTATTGCCCAACGTGTCACTCCAGCAGATGATCACAGGGCAGGTGGAGGGCTCTTCTATTCATTTCTTTCAAGAGATTTAATTTATTCTTCAACTTTTCTTTCACTGAGAACTTCTCTCCCTTGTCTCAGTAACCTAGTTCATTTAGTATGTCTGCCAAACCAGTGAAGAGGAGGTAGGATAACATATTTTTATGTGAGTTATGTGCTGGTAATGGTCTGAGCTATTTTACTGCCTGAAATAGCATAGCTCTTTCATCTCACAGGTAGTTTTACCACTACTACTTGAAATTTTAAAGGAATGTGTGGCTGGTCTATCTCAGGGGCAGCTGACACACAGTCAGAAAATACATTGGGGAAAGTTTAGACCAGTGAGGTTCAAATATAATTTAGAAGAAGCAAAAAAAGCCCTTCATCACAGCCCTGTGATCTCAAATGTAGCTTTTGTATTGTATCTCTATTGCTTGCAATTTATATGGATCAAATTTATAGCACCCTTTAGAGAAATTTTTGAGATTGTATCATTTTAGTTGTTCTAGATTATGTTTATAAGAGAAAAATTAGTATAGTTGGTGTCAAACCACCTATAACTCTTTAATAAGAATCTACATCATTTAAACAAGTGTATTATAACTTTTGCCTTTCTCTTTTGACAAATTCATCATCCGTCTATAAGCTT
>NW_010306128.1:35272-43369 GCF_000700745.2 Antrostomus carolinensis
AAGTATAACAGGATTTATTATTGTTGTTATTGTTATTAAACTTGTAAATAATATTAAGTAAAACAGTTTGTTCCAACTGTTATGCAGACTTCTGGAACACCTTACTCTGCACAAAAGTTTCTTCTTCCAAACTATGGAAGCCAAGGTTCAGAGCCACAAAAGGCACCATCTCTCCAATCATGAGAAAGTTTGACCCTATTCCTGTGGTACATATACCACTTGCATATACTTTCCCTTTAAGTGAGCATGTTTTTTAATCTCCATCTTATCAAGACACCTGGGACATATAAATATGCAATTAGTCATCATCAAGGCATTTTGGTAATCCACTTTTTCTTGGGAAATGTGTGTGTGCATGTGTGCACATTTTTGTGTGTGTAAACAGGGTCATAGAATAATTTAGATTGGAAGAGACCTCTGGGGATCATCTTGCCCAGCTCCTCTGCTCAAGACAGACATACATTCACTAATTAGGCTAGAAACACAAATTATTTATTTATATTAGTAACAGGACAGCTAAGAAAATGACATACATTCATGAGAAAATAATATAGTAGCTGGCAATTATGTATGTTAAGCAACACCATTTTTCAGTTATCTTTCTAACATGCACACATTTCTCTTTACATGCATATATATAAACATATATATATATATACACACACACCACATATAAAGATACAAACATGTAAGTTGGAAAGACATATGAAAGGATGTGTAAATATACATATATACCACAAATTGCATTTGTAAAAAAGGAATGTGCCTATGTGAAATGTTCTAAAATAATATTATTTTCTTCCTGAAATAAAGGCAAAACCACAGAGCCTACTAAGAGAGCTAAAAGAGGTCAGAAGATAAGACCACTTAACTTTTACTTAGACCAACCTTCTCAAACAAAAGTATCATACAATGGAGCCTGGACAAAAGACGTGATGTTTTGAGAAAACATCAGCTGCCCTTCACTGCATTCCGTATGAACTTAACAAGTCAACGCCAACCTGGGTGACAACTAATTAAGACACTACTAATGAGGCTGTAAAAATTGAGGTCCTTAGAGATTTCTGATTACTGACATCTATTGCTCTTTGGTCATTATATGGGGAGAAATGTCCTTGACTGAAAGTTTTAATGTTTCAAATAGGTTTTCCAGAGCACAGCTTTCTGTGGTAAATAGAAAACAAATGCAGTTAATCACGCAGATATCAGCAAAACATGGAACATTATGCTTTTGTGTTCATGCAGAAAGAAAATGTGTCTGATGTAGATGTTTAGCTTTATAATAGCTTAATAGAACCAATATTTGGCATATTCAAATACAGAACTACAAACAAATGTGCTGTCACTCTGAAAGCTTTCATATGGTTGCAATTTTCAAATTAGCAAACTGAAAGTTATCTAAAAGGCAACATATTGTTATACACTAATGGGCCATTATGGCATAACTTATTTACTTATTTAGATATCTGTTCCAGCTTAAATTCAATTTCTCCAGATTTTGGACACAGAAACCCCATAGGGTTTTTACAATTTGGCTTCTGCAAAAGCCTACTCTTTTCTCAAGACATAGATATTTTCTTCTTGACTGTATTACAGGAGCATGGACACTACAGGGCTTGGCAATACATCTGAGTAAATGTGACCTGTACAGGATTTTTTTTCCCTGTAGTTACCACCCCTATCACAAGAATAGTGTAATGCAAAGACTCCCTTGTCATGGTATACCCTTGCATACAGTAAAGCAACAAGACTGACCTGAGCCTGTTCAGAGAGAAAATATCTGATCTCAGCACATAGGGAGAAGTTGAGTGAAGCCAGATTGAATCCAATTGACCTGAAAAGAAAACATCCAAGCTCCTATATTAGTTCCATTGATGCTCTACTGACTGAAACGTAATTATATTCCTGATACTTTCCCTGTGATTTCTCTCCTGACATTTTATTTTCCTGGTTTTAAAGCAAAGAACATGAAAAAGGTTGCCTTCTCTATTCCATATTCATAGCCCTAACTCTTTAATGATGTTTTCTCAGGTCCAGCATCTTTCCCCAACCCAGACTTTAAGTGCCCACAATGTAGATGTCAATATATGAAACAGTTGCTCTAAACAAATTGGCTTTATAGTCAATGGAAAGCTAGTCTGTGTAGTCAACACGGAGTCTACTTGAGGAGGAAATGCATCTATAGCTTCTTTTCATTGTAATTACCAGGTCTCTGTTGACTACAAAGATATCACATGATGATTTTTCAGAGATCCATTTTTTGTCAGATGACTCCCAGAAGTATCTCAATGTGTCTAATAATAACCATTGCTCAGTGTAGTTACATCTGGAAAAAAATATTGAAAACATTCTCTCGTTCCTTTAAGTTTTGTCTGAAGGGCTATTTCTTTAAAACATCAGATCTTTCACTCTTACATATCAAAGTGACTTTCTGAATTCATTTTGATATTCATTTACAAAATCAGAGTATACACAAGTGAGGAGGTAAAGTTCTCATCCATGAAACTCAGAGATAACCACAGCTGGAATATTAGACTCCGGTCTAATTTAACATTTTTCTTTTCTCTACAAGCATCTAAAACATTAAAATCCATTTTGGAGTTTTACGCAGAGTCTTCTGCAAACTGTTGAAAGATCTGCATCAATGTCCATGTTTCCTGATATTTAGATTCTTTAAGAATTTGGGGGAAAAAACCCCCCTGAATTCTGAGTTAAATTTGGTATTTATACTGGGTCAGATTTTCAGTGCTACTGAATGACCTGGATGTCCTTATTTCTACATGCATACTATATATGATCTTTGATGTTATCTTGGTGACTTTTCTTTTAAAACTGCCTAAAATTTTTTTAAGATTCTTCTCAGAACTGTCTTCTATTTTTTTCAATATATTTCTAATATAGACATATCGAGAACAGCTCATAGTGTTTCAAGTGTAGCCAGGAAAGGAGTAATTATGTCCCTGGTAATGCATGTTCTTTGCATAAATCAAGCAAATATTTGTTTCCCTTCATAGATGCAATATTAAAATCACATATCCGCTTTGTTGCCTACTGACACCTTTCCTCCTTTGAAGAATAATGAAAATCAAGTTATTACCTTCTATGGATTACGTGTCCTCAGTGGTATATGCAAAATGTAATGTATTGTCTCCTATATCATAAATATGCCATTTATTCTACTTCTGAGTTTTTACTCTAGAAAGAAAAAAAGACTGACATTCCAATGATTCAGTGGGAGTCATCTTACTAACTTTAGCTGTTGACGATGTAGATAACCTTTTCAATTCATGGTTACATGATTTTTCTCTTCCATAATCATTATATGATTTTATTTCTTTTTCTTTGTTTTAGAAATAAATATGTCATATCTATTAAGAAAAAACCCACTGTGATTATAGTCAAGCTATTTTCAAATTATTTAGGTAGGGTTTTCAGTCCCTAATCTAAAATTGTATTTGAAATCCAGCACAGTTCTCAGGATAGAGTTGGAAATTTAGACCTCCCTGCTCCCAAGACTGTGTATTTAAAAATAATAGGATAAAAAATATCAACGGTATTTGGAGTAGGAACCAGAAGCTGTAAGTTTCTTCCCTCCCAGATAAAGATTCTTGTCAATGGTTTGTTACAGCTGTTTTTCCCCCTTCTGCCATCTCTTTGCAGAATGGCCCGTTTTTACCCTGAACATGAGAAACACCTCACTACTGTGGTGTAACTGGTGATTAGGACAGTTTCCTTGACAACAGAGTAGTATGTAGTTGTTTCTTCAGATTAGTCACATAAGATCCACATTTTCCTCATTGGCTCATGTTTTATAAGACAACTGACCCATTATACCTTTCTAAATGTAATTAATAAAAGACTAATTGCAGAAGAGCATTTTTTGATTCTTTGTTTCCATCTTCAGATACACACCAACTGAAGGTGTTGCAAGGAAGTGGCTATTAGCAAGATTTCAGATAATCTACTGCTTGTAGTATTTCCTGTTGATTTTTATTCACATAAAAGATCTTAGAATCTTAGAAACTATTGCTTATAACTATATTACAGGATATGTACACAGAACACCTCTTTCAGACCTTTTACTGAGTCTCCTTTTGAAGCTCTACCAGTGCTCTCAGTATTCTTGGAGGTAGGGCACTGCAAATCAAAACTTTTGATTAGCAGCCCAGGTTGCTCCTCTCTGGTTACTGGCATTAGCACAAAACAGACCAGTAAAATCTTTAGACAATAACAGTAAAGCAAAACATTTCAATATGTTGTCTCACCTACACTTGAAACTCCCTAAAACCCCCTACACAGGCATGACTTAATGACTTCTCTGGGATGTATCTCTGCTGCCTTCTGCTGTGCAGCATGCTGAGCCCTGAGGCCTGCAACGTCCTGGCAGGTGCATCAGAGATCTCATCTGGAAAGTGCACTCGAATTTATTTTGCAGGGAAACTGGAGCCTGTGTGGAAGTGTGGGGAGGGGAGGAGAAGAAAAGCTTGGAGGAGAGCTGGTGCATGCTCTTCTCTTGCCACACCAGGATAACCTGATGCATCTATGCTTGGGCTTTGCTTTCTGGAAATCAGGACTCCATACCTGAGTCATAATGCAACACTCACAACTTCCACTTCATCATTCATTGCTTTCTGCAAATGGAAACATTTAAGTTTTTAACTATATATTTCTTTTTGTGATTCACCTGAGAATTATGATCCTGGAGGAAGCCCCAGAGGCGTCCTTTGTTAGGCTGGTATTCTGTATTGTATCATGCTAGGTTTGCTGCTGTTTTCCTTTCCTACATTAAATCTTTTGATCTCACCCAACTGCAAGTGATTTAACACACAAAATGCACTGTTATTCACTATGCCAGCAAATTGAATGCAAATATTTCCCAGTTTGGCACATGAAACATGTCATATCTTATGGCCAAATAAGAGTAGTACAGTACATATAAACAAGAAGATAACTTGACAATATATCAGTCATTCAGTTACCAGCTCTCTCTCAAGACAGTGTAGTATAAAATTGCTTAATAATCACCTGTTGCTTTTTTTTAATGACTAAGTCATGCTTTAAAGTCTTCTCATTTAAGATAAAATACACTCCTCCACTATTTTCTCATCATGCCTTTTCATCAAGGAAACATCTGAGAATCCTGTGAAAAGAGGTTTTGGCCTATTTGAACAGGAGCATGTTTCTCTAACATATCTCTCAGCATCCAACTGATGAGGGAAGTTTATGAAAGTAATAAAAAAAAAGTTTTCATGGCCTATTTGTTCTGTGACTTTGACCTAGCCTGTTGGAAGATTAAAAATCCCTGTTCAGGACTGCAGTTTTTAGAAAAAAAACAGGTAACCTGGTATATTATAGGGTGATTTTCTGAGATGTTATAAATCTTCACATTGCTTGTGTTAGGACATGAATAGAAGGAACACTCTTAAAGATAAATATAATGTTTATAGACATTTATATGGCAGGTCAAATGGAAAAATTATTCTGTTTTATGAAGCGATAACGATTATTTCTTATGACTAAATTTTATAGTGCTGCATTATTTACAAAGCTTTGAACAGACATTAAAATAGTCATTACCAGGAGGAGGATTCTCCTTTCATTCTGTCTCTGTTCTTTCACATAAAAGAACATATTGCAAATGTAAACACACTTTGAGCTGACTATATACAGTATTTTTAAAACACTCTTTCTGGGATCTTGCTGGCAGATGACTAGCTGTGATATAAAAAAAATGTTTTTGTGACAATTGTTTTATGCACTTTTTAGTGAAACTTTCTTGATATATGTGCTGTCAGAATGCACATGCACAACATATTTATTCTCTCTTGACCATCCATATTTAAAATATACCAGCTGGATATAAGACAGTGAATGTAGTCAATCTCAAATATGTATGCATCTCAGCTCAGCAAACTGAAGAAATACAGGTAGCTTTTCAATACTTACATGCCTCAACCCCTCTGTGTTTCTGTTTTCTCACCTATGTCTATTTGTATGAACAAGAATGAATAAAACAAACATGCACAGCTTATTATTATGGGCATGATTATGATTTTCAATATAGACAACAGCTGAGGTACCCCATTTTAAGCCCAGATATCTCATGAATAGCCCCCAAGACAAGGTGCTTCTCTGACACCCAGTTTTTTACACATTTCTCTGTGAAGCCTTAGAATCCATATGTGGTACAGTCTAACAGCAAATGTTAGCCTGTACCACCAAGAAGTCACTTTTCCCCTCTGCTGGTTTCCCCTCTGAGCTCATAGAAGAGCCTGTGAACCAAGGAAAAGCAGGTGCTAACTGCTCTCTCTGTGCAGCTATGGACAGGTTAGCTCAGAAACCAGTCATGCCCACCGAAAATGCAGAGCCGCTCTCTCCTTCCCAGCATGTGGAGGCGTAACTGTTAAGCAGATGTTTCAGCTGGCTGCAATGTTGTTAAAAATTGTGTGGGCCTGCATGAAAGGAATAATCAAGACAGAAAGGGGGTGGGAGTCTGAGCTCCATTTATATCTGTAAAATGTAAAAAGAAGGTCTGACTCCTTTGTGAAAGCCACAGCCCACAGGGGAGGGGATCATTGCCATGCAATTGATGTATCCGTAAGCCAACTGCCTGGTGTGTAGTGCGGATGCACAGAGGTTTGAGGGAGAGAAGGGAAGCCTACAGTCTTACAGACTGAATATGCTTCTGGTTAGGTAACAGTTCTTAGTCCCATTATGTAGACCAAGATGGTGGCTGCCATATGTATGCTGTAAAAAGATCACCTTGAGTGGATCATGCAAAATAAACGCATCAAAGAGAGATAAAGCAGGAAGATTTGCAGACAAATGAATTCAACTCATACAAGCCAGTGTTAAAAAAAAAAAAAAAGTAACACGGATCATATTCCTTTATTCATGATGATTTGCATTATCCCAGTCAGCTCTACCCACCTAGAATCTTGTTTGATGAAATGAAAGCAATTTTAGTAATATAGTTTGCAGAGGGCATGGAGAACAAGATATTGTTTATTCTTATGTTATAACTTTATTACTTTGCATATTTGCAGGAGATATTGCTTACTATAAGGAGAAAAATGAAGGTTTATAGCTTGGGTATTCACTTCTGAGATTTGTTTTTTTCACTTACATTTCATTTCCCATCTCATTTTTAGATAATTAAAAAGAAAGCTACAAATAGAACCAAGTTGAAAACTCATAATAGGGAACTTTGGCAATGTCAAAATCTGCGTAACTTAAGTATATTCATTTTTTGATTGTATTTTCAATATTTTATGATCAAACTGATATAATGGGAAAATAGCAGAAGTGGGAAGAATTTCCAGTATCTCTGAGTCTTCTTCTATTTTACCCTGTAGCCACATGTTGAACGTACAGCTGCAGTGATTTTTATTTTTTTTTCTGTTCAAGCAATGATCAGAATGCTCCAACTAATGTTTTGAGAGTCAAGAAAAACAAATAAATGGGAAAGAAAGCTCCAGGACTAGCAAGAAGATCACCTTGAGAGTTTCCTGCAGGAATTATCTGCAAATTAACCACAGAGTTCTTAAGATTAAGTTTGGGGTATAGAAGGGATTTTAGCAAGTGAAGAAAGAACTTCAGTGAAGTGAAGAAAGATTAGTGACAGAAGCAACACCTACAGGCAGCGAGAGCAAAAGGAAAGTGAGTCAATATGTGTGAAAAGAACAGTGTCAGGGAGTAAAACAGCTGAAGAAAAAGTGGTAAAGAAAAAAAAGAACAGGGACAGGAATAAAATGTGATTGGAGAATATAGTTTTACTGTGGATGATTTACTTATTTGAAATCTTCCCAATGAGTAGTTAAAGATTACTCCAGTCCGGTTAAACCTTTAGACAAAATAATCCTGAGAAACATATTGTAAGGGAGATTAATTTTGGACTTTTACTGAATATAATGGTAGAAACATTACTGATGTCATCCTCAGAAATAAATGCTCTTTTCTTTTACATTATTTACTATCTTATTCACTACCATCTACCACCCTGTTTCCTGAGGGTAAGTCAAAAAGAGAAAGGGTTTGTTTTTTGTTTCATTTCCAGGGAACTGTAGGAAAATCACAGAATCACAGAATCACAGAATC
>NW_010306129.1:0-361 GCF_000700745.2 Antrostomus carolinensis
CTTGGGGGTTGGGGTCCAAAGTAGCAATGCTCATGCCACTGCAGTAGACTGGGGAATGGATCAGACCAACTGTCAGAGTGACAAGTCCTCCTTAGCTGCCTCCCATGACTGGAGCCAGAAGGTCAGTCACCTCAAAGGTGTGCAGAACTATAGGAGATCCTCTTGTATCCCCCTGGGGATACCTGGACGCTCCACTCCCTTCTCCTCTCTTAAGTGTTTGTACACAAATGCACACAGAGTGGGGAATAAAGAGGAAGAACTAGAGACCTGCGTGCCGTCGCAGTGCCACGACCTCATTGTGATCACAGAGACATGGTGGGACAGCTTGTACAATTGGAATACTGTCATGGATGGGGATGGC
>NW_010306129.1:1423-1794 GCF_000700745.2 Antrostomus carolinensis
GGTTATCAGATGTAGTCAACATGGTTTCACTAAGGGGAAATCATGCTTGACCAATCTGGTAGCCTTCTATGATGTCATCACCAGCTGGGTAGATAAAGGGAAAGCAGTGGATATGGTCTACCTTGGTTCCAGCAAGGCTTTTGATACTGTCCCAAGGATGTTCTAAGCTTTGCTACAACATCCTTGTAACAAAGCTTAGAAGGTACAGGATTGATAAGTGGATGGTGAGGTGGGACTGGCAGAGCTCAGAAGGTTGTGATCAGTGGCACCAACTCTAGTTGGAGGCCTGTAACTAGTGGTGTTCTCCAGGGGTTGGCACTGCGTCTGGTCTTGTTTAACCTCTTCATCAACGACCTGGATGTAGGGATAGA
>NW_010306130.1:0-4337 GCF_000700745.2 Antrostomus carolinensis
GAGTCCACCTGGGGTTTGTTTTCTTTTCCAGATGCCTGTGACCGTGGGCCCGTACGGGCAGTCGCAGCCCAGCTGCTTTGACAGAGTCAAGATGGGTTTCATGATGGGCTTTGCCGTGGGCATGGCAGCAGGAGCGCTGTTCGGCACGTTCTCCTGCCTCAGGTATGCTGAGGAATCCGCCTCTGTGGACAGGTCGTGGCAGCAATAGCCAGAGAGAAATGCTCCTGCTCTGGGATTGGGAAGGGAGGTTATGGGTCTGGTTCTGCATCCTCCCGTAGCTGTAACTTTGCCAGTGGCTCTGAACTGGCCATGGTTTGCGAGCCTGCTGTCAGCCCTGGCCTCTAACGGGAAGGTCTGGCGATGGCTGGGCATCGCCTCTGGGCCAGCTGCCTACCAGGAGGTCGCAGTTTCACAGCCCTTTTCCTGCCGTTCCTGAGGGAGGTTGTGTTGGGAAGCTGAGGCTGTGGAAGATCAGCTCCAGGAGGAGCTGGATGACTTGTCTGTGCAGTGCACGTGCTGCCCTCTCCTTGCTCTGAAGCTTCCCGAGGTTCTCTGCAAGCTCTCAGGTATCTGCACGGTGGTTGATTTGGGTGGCCCATCCCCCTGCGCGGGTGCAATTACCGTACGGATCCTGAGGCTTAATTATGAGAGTGTAGGCAGAGCTGTGGCTGCTGCCGGCACAATCCCACTGTGAATCAGAGAGGGACAATATTCCTCCGTCCCCCGATGCTCCCTGGCACGGCCAGCATGGAAACAACGCTCACTGCTCACTGACTGGTGCTGGCACACATCATCCATTAACAGGAATTACCGAAATAAGCTCTTTCATATTTTCCAGAACACTTTCTGCTTGAGGTTTTTTAATCTGTGATTAAACGTGGGCAGTGATTTGGCAGTGAGCCTGAAGGGGGGAAAAGGCACAAAGTCTAATCTGATAAGAGTTTAAAAAGTTTTCTGATGTCTCAGATTCTTGAGAGGATTTGTGAGTGGTACAATCCTGGCAGAAAATACAGCTGTAGCGCGTTTAGAAGCAGCGACAGTGATTCTGTGGTACTTGAACAGCCACCTTACTTCTGCTGGGCCATTTCTGGGGGAAAATCTCCGTGTTTTAAAAATCAAGTGCATGAAATTCCTTGGACCCTACGGTCACTGCAGTGCTTAAAAGCCAAATACTTTGAGGACAGTTCTTTTTGTTTTGGTCTGACCTCAGGTAAACGGGACCTGGAGAACAGAAATGCCTCTGGACACTTCTAGGCCTTTTGAATTGTTCTTGTTTTAAAAACACGGTGTCGGTGGTAAATAGGAAGTTAGTTTACAATAGGGTTTTAAGTTGGTGGTATTAAAAATAATGCCACTGCAGCCAGACAGCATTGTAATACAACAGCTCAGACCCTTTTTATTCTCCATCAAGAGAGCAAAAGGGGTTTTTTCCCCAAATTAAGGGTATTTGGGGTGCTAGCAGGTAAAGCTGTTCCTGCGAGTGGTGTGGCAGGAGGATGCGGCATCAGCTGATACTGCTGCAGGAAAAAATACACGTGGGCACTGGTGAGAGTCACCCAAGTGCCCCAAAGAGAACAGCTCCATGTAAATTTTTTTTTAGTAGCTCAGGCACGGCTGCCCATCTCCTTGCAGAGACAACACTGCAAATTCAGAGCACAGAGGAGGCGTTTGATTTGGGTGCTCAGGCAGCCATTAACTGGTTGTATCAAATGTTTTCTGCTGCATGTACCTGTCAGGCTTCAGTTTTTATCTAATTCCTGTGTTTTTCTTTATCTCAGGATCGGCATGAGAGGACGGGAGCTGATGGGTGGAGTTGGCAAAACAATGATGCAGAGTGGTGGGACGTTTGGGACATTCATGGCCATTGGCATGGGAATCCGCTGCTAACCTGGAGCGTGGTTGTACCCCGGAGTGCCCCTGTCCAGCCATCCCTCCCCTGTACCCAAATAAAAACTTTAGATACCTGGAAGTGAGAGCTCTTCATGAAATGGTGAAGCACCATCCTCCTTGCTCTGCTGATTGTAAACATGCTTTTTACCAAATTTCTACTTTCCTCCCACCCCTTACTCCCATGACAACGCCAATTAATAATCCTTTGTACTACATTAAAGTTCCTGTTTCACAGGCAGAAGCACAGTGCGCACACTCTTCCCTGTGGGACCTGGGCAGCTCACGTTCCCCACGTGTTGATGGGGAGCTCCTCCCTGGTGTTTGTGCGTTCCTGAGTCTAGGAGAGTTACTCTGTGGCTAATTCAGATCGACTACTGAATTTCTTTCCTCTTGCAAAAATAGGTGGGTTGAAGCTGGCCCCATTTCTGAGTTCCAGGTAATATGGGGCAAACACCCTCAGAGAGAGTGAGGGACCCCAGAAGGAGTTGGGCAAGTCCTTCTGCAGCTGAGGGAAACGACAGCAGCTCAGGCACCTTCTTCCAGCCATCCTGGCAGCACAGAACAGTGACCAGTACAGCCATCCCACTAGAGCTGGAAATGGTTCCATTGCTGGAACATGGAAAACTGCTCCTGTCACATGACAGCTGAAGGGATTTTGTGATGAGCCACAAAGGATGATTTGCCACCAGATGTGGGAGATGCAACCTCCTTGTCAGGCCTAGAGCGACGCCAGCGCTGCCAGCACAGAGCGTGACTGCGCTGCCTGTGCCTGTCCCAGCTCCGCAGGGCGCTGTGTCCCTGCTGTGGGGTGCGCTCTGCGTGGGGTGTGCTCTTCCAGAGAAGGGAAGGGCAGAAGCAGTGGTTGCAGCTGCCTCCAGCGATAGGAACCTGTGGCTTTTTTTGATCTTGTAAGGCCCCACCTGGAGTTGTGTGTCCAGTTCTGGAGCCCCCATCACAAGAGAGACCTGGAGCAGCTGGAACAAGTCCAGAGGAGGCCACGAGGATGATGTGAGGGCTGGAGCAGCTCTGCTGTGAGGACAGGCTGAGAGAGTTGGGGCTGTTCAGCCTGGAGAAGAGAAGGCTCCGGGGAGATCTTATAGTGGCCTCCCAGTACCTGAAGGGGCTACAAGAAAGCTGGGGAGGGACTTTTCATAAGGGCAGTTAATGACAAAACAAGGGGAAATGGGTTTAAGCTGAAAGAGGGCGGGTTTAGATGAGATATTAGGAAGAAGTTCTTCACTGTGAGGGTGGTGAGACCCTGGCCCAGGTTGGCCAGAGAAGCTGTGGCTGCTCCTCCCTGGAAGTGTTGAAGGCCAGGTTGGATGAGGCTTTGAACAACCTGGTCTAGTGGAAGGTGTCCCTGCTGCTGGCAGGGGGGTTGGGACTGGATGAGCTTTAAGGTCCCTTCCAACCCAAACCAGTCTGGGATTCTATGATTCGTTCCCTGGGCCAGGGAAGGGGATTCACCTGTAGGAGCTGCGGTAAAGGTCTCTTTTCCTACAAGCTGCCCTAACGGGTGCACAAGGTGCTCCACACTTCCCAGGGAGAACAGGGAATTCCTCCCCGCCCTTCACCAGCCCCTGCACCACTACCTACAGCTGAACGTCAAAGTGTTTGTGGTGCCATCTCCTGTTCTTTGCCTTTTGAAACAAGGCTTCTCTTTGCCCCTCCTGTTTCTGTTGAAGGACAGGACAGGTTAGCAGCAGCAGAACCTGAACCAGCAGCTCTCCAGCCCTTACCTTGAGTAAGTGCTGTTTCCCCAGGTTTTAAGGGAGAAACACAAACCTCCCACTAAACACCTGCTCTCTGTCTGCTGTCAGGCAGCTCAGTAACCTCGGAAATTGCCAACAACAACCCAGTCCAGCAACAGCTGCTGTGCAGCAGCTCAGATCTTACTAATGGACACTGGCAAATTAGTACTGGCAATTAAAAAACTAAGGGCAGGCAAATCCAGAGAGCAGCTTTGCTTGGCTTTCTTCAGACACCCTCCTGCAGTACCTTCCTGGCTCCTCCCCACATCTGCCTTTGTTCTGCCTCTGGCTGCCCAGTCCCGTGTCCCTCCTGGACTGCTGAGGACAGTCACTGCAGCTCAGCCACAGCTACACACGCACTGAGCAGCGGCATTGGAGAGGCTGGAGCCCCCTCACCACCACGTTCTGTCTCACAGCACCCACAGCTTCCCTGCCCAGCCCATTTTCACCCACCCTGGCAGCACCTACTCTCTACACCTTTGTCAAACAGCACTTTTAGCCAGTGGGGAGGGTACGGAGAGGGCAGGCTTCCCTAGAGCAACCAGACTAAGAGCCAACAGGAACAACTCCTACGTGCCCCACAATTCACACCCATTTGTGGAAGACAAGGGCAGATGTGGGGACAGGGGAAGGATCTGCAGCGGGGCTGGGAAAGGGCAGGAGCTGATCACTGCCTGGGCTGCAAGAAATCCCCCC
>NW_010306130.1:4393-36158 GCF_000700745.2 Antrostomus carolinensis
CCCCCCCCGGCCCATAACAGCCCTGGCTGCAGCACATGGAGAGCCAAACAGCAGCAACCAGCTCCTGCACTCCCTCCTGGAGGAGTGGAATTGCAAACATCTACCCTTCAAAGCTTCAGCACACGCCACTTCAGTCAACAACAGGGGAGCAGAAAAACAAAGCTTCATGGAGGCCTTTTTAAGAGAATTTTATTTGAGTGGTTCTTACAAAGATTGTTGCAATATGAAAGTCTTTGATAGAAATATCAAGCTGTCTTGTCAAACACACTGAAGTAACCCAAAAATATATTTCAGAGCTCACAGAGCTTAAAAAGAGCAAAGATTATATGCAACCAGAACAAAACATGTTTCTGTATTTCCTACCCATTTTCAGACTCGGCTGAAATCCTTCACCTGTGCCACACTGCATACATAGAGACCTATCTGGAAATGCAGAGATCGTTTTGTTTGGAAACTTAGACACACCTCACACAGTATTTACAAAGAAACTTTTACAGATACATTAATCAAAAGTTACCATCAAGAAATAAAACCCTTCAGTCCTTCTATTCTTACCAATTTTTCAGCACAAAGCAAGCTGAGTGTCTGTCTAGAGTCAGCTTTCAGTAGCCTTTTGAATTTTCCATTTATACAAAACACTAAATATGTCCCTTCATAAAGTCTATCTCCGATATTAACCTTTAGCAGATCACCTACATTTAGTGAAATGTAAAATGTAATCGCTGCATTAAAAGAAAGGCTTGTGAAACATTAAAAATGTCATTATGTCCCATCTGCCTTTTACAGAGAACTTGTTTTCTATGAGCTACATCTCAGTTCCTACAGATCACCTTAGTAAATGTACAAGAATTACAAGGCAGAACAAGTCAACAGCTTTGTATACAGTGGAAATGCTAGTTAGGGAGAATGAACACACTGCATTTCTGCTTACTTCATTTTATTTTTAAAGGTAGCAGGAAGTGTACACAAAATGACATTAAATCCTTTCCTTTAGTTTTATCTAAATAAAAGATAACTCAATCTTCCTCCAAAAAATAACTATGTACAAAACTGACTAAATCCATCTTCATCGTCGAACAGGAACCAGTAGTTGGGTTGCAGTCATGGAATCTGGGAAAAGGCTGTGGTATGTTGGAAGAGGTACATACGCTGCTGTAATCATTTTACCTAATCAGAAGATTTAAAAAAATAATAATTAAAAAAAACCCAAACAGGATTTGTGTAATTAATGAATAAATTATGTCTCTACCTGAAATGCACTCACCTGCAAACCACCTCCCATGCAATGCATTTACAGCTGCGATGGCAGCAGCAATTGAAGGACATTTGACGTACACGTTGCCCTGTAATACACAAGTGTTACAGTCCGTTAGGAGAGCGAGAAACCTCCCTCATCGTCCCATCAACAGCCACTTCCTTGGCGTGGCTGATGGAGACAAACCTGCCTCGCTGTGTTCCCACTGACACCGCCCAGTAACGCAGAACGCACGAGAAGATGGAGCAGTGGGCAGTTTTTTAGTGACGAGCGTTACCACCCTGTGCCAGTTATCTCAGCACAAAACTTCTCTAAACAGGATTTTGCAAAACAGACCAAACGTGAGCTTGGTCTGAAATCAACAAGTATTGGATTGCTCACTTGCTTGTGGCAACTCTTCAAAGAGAGTATCCAATGGCTCCTGACTACAAATCTCAGGCGGAACAGAAAAGCACCAGGAGTTTGGCTGCCTCTACTGCAGGCTGGCCATCGAGTTCTGCAAATCATCCATTTAACCACAAATACTCAACGAGATATTCAAGTTCCCAGTCTGGGTTTGAAGGGGATTAAGCACTCTCCATTCCTCGGGGTAGGAAGGATGCCAGCACTTCACATGAACTTCAGCATCTGTCTGTCTTTAATTAAACATGGACCGAGACTGAAGAGAAAAAACCCATCGCAACAGGGCCAGGAGAGCCCAAGATGGGATCTAATGAGAGTGACAGACTCATCTTTTAACTCTGCCAGATGTACTGGAAGTTTTCTATCTGCCAATTAAGCACTAATCCAGCCCAACCCAGAGTACTGCAATATTCACACTCAACAGCTGCAAGACATACAGATGCCCACAGTAATGTGGGCACGTTTTTGTGGTTGTCTGCATAAAAACAGAACACTCGCAGTAATTCCTGAACCAGATCAGATTCTAGCTGAAACAGATTTTACAGGAAAAGAATATATAAAGAAACAGAGTGCAGTCTTCCCCTTAGCAGCCTTTGCCAGCCTGTACTAACTCTTCCCACTGTGAACTAATTCCTTCTCAGCAGGGAAACTTGAGATCAGGGCTGATGTTTAAGGCACTAAGCAATTAACACAGGTCTGTTCTCAGCCTCCCCGGCAAAGGCACCCAAGCTGCTTAAATCTTGAAATGAGATGCAGCAACACGAAGCTTTAGTTTTCCTCAACACACCACAGTGTAGACAGGTGCAGTACACGAGAGCACGTGTTCAGGTTCCCCTCTACTCCTCTCCCGTAAGGCCCCACATGGAGCAAGTACTGTGTCCAGTCCTGGGGCCACCAACAGCAGAAGGACATGGAGCGGTTAGAATGAGTCCAGAGGAGGCCACAAGGATGATGCGAGGGCTGGAGCAGCTCTGCTGTGAGGACAGGCTGAGAGAGTTGGGGCTGTTCAGCCTGGAGAAGAGAAGGCTCCAGGGAGACCTTCCAGTGGCCTCCCAGTACCTGAAGGGGCTCCAGGAAGGCTGGGGAGGGACTTTTTATAAGGGCAGTTAATGACAAAACAAGGGGAAATGGCTTGAAAGTGGCAGAGGGGAGATGGAGATGAGATGTGAGGAAGAAATTCTTTGCTGTCCCAGGTTGGCCAGAGAAGCTGTGGCTGCTCCTCCCTGGAAGTGCTGAAGGCCAGGCTGGATGAGGCTTTGAGCAACCTGGTCTAGTGGAAGGTGTCCCTGCTGCTGGCAGGGGGGTTGGGACTGGATGAGCTTTAAGGTCCCTTCCAACCCAGACCAGTCCGTGATTCTCTGATTCAGATGGGACTGCAATCTTCTCACCCACAACAAATCACATCTTCACGGCTGATTACTGACAGCCCTTAGCCTGGGAAGTCTGGCTGTCTGGGAAAGAGCCTTAAAAAGATGGGGGATGAAAACACTTAAAAGACAGCGTGACCAGAATCTCAGCCTGGAAAACAGAACAGCACAGTGGAAACTTATGTTTGAATACAGTATTTTTAAATAACAGTGGGTATTTCATATCTGGGTCATCGCTGTGCCATGTGACAAATGGATTTCACATATCACACAGCTATACAGCTGACAGACTGTGACGTCGTAGCTGTAGGTTTTCTTTTAAATCCACTCACCAACGTGAACCAGAACCAATGTGAGGCACTGCAGGATGCTGAGGGCTGTTGTGATTTTTTGGGGGGTTTGTGTGTTGGTTTTTTCAGTTGTTCAGGGAGGGTTTTTGCCACCTGTCAAAGGACACTTTTGTTTTCTCCAAGACAGTAAAGACTAATGTAGTGCGGGAAAGGTTTCTACCTCCCATCAGCCCAGCAGTCCAACACAGCACTGATCATGAAGATTAAAAACTGCTCAGGAAGTTTGTATGTTGTTTTATGTACTGGACTGCAGCTCCTCTATTATCTGACATCTCAGTAATCCACATGAAAGGTTTCAGGTGGCAGGAGTCTTCTGGAGAAGCAGCACAACATTAACAAAGATTTGTGAGTGCCAAGTGCACTACCAGGGCAGAACAATCCCATTTAAGCAACTGTCAGGGGCAGGAGTGTAGATTTCAGGCTCGCACAATAGAATGAAACACAACAGGACACTTACAGGGTCTGATGGTTAGAAATTAATCTGACTATGAGAGCATTTGAAAACTGTACTTCAATTTGGGCTGTGAATTCTAGATAAAAGGGGTTCAAGAAAGTCACATCATCTCTTTACAGATATTCCACAGGTTATGTTCTAAGAGCTGAAATACAGGGGAAGAGAGAACGAGTCTGGAGATTCTGTAAACCAAGCGAACACAGAAGAAAAATGTATTATATCAGCTTTTTCAAGATGCAGGCTGAGAGCCCCTCAAACAGGCATTAACCAGTGAGTCTGCACCAGCAGCCCTTTTTTCTTGTTACTCTAGGAGCTCCTACTGCCCACAGCAAGACCTGCACATCACTCCTGAACACAACTGTTTCCAACACAGGATTAGGCACACATTTAACAGCACATCTCAAGTCTGCTGGAGCAGGGTGATCCTTGTGCTAAAGCCTCTCTTCCCTAGAAACAGAGGAAACTGGACAGCCCTGGCTTTTTGGGAAAATGCACAGCTTAAGGGAAAAGCCAAATGCCAGAATTAAAGAGGTCACTACTCTTCAGCCTGTATTTCCACAGTAACTCCAGCTGTGTGAATCTGTAAGAGCAGACTGCAGCACCAGAGAACTGCTCTCACACCTGCATTTGATTTACAAACAGTGACTCAAAACAGGAGGGAACCACCTACAATTCTGCAAAAACTGCAAAGTAACTTCAGGAAGTTTAGATTCCATTTAGGGGGAAAAAAAAAAGTATTTGTAATGCTCCCTCAAAGCAACAAAAATCCCCAAACTCCTCAGTGTCTCCTGGGAACCAGGCATACCTGAGCTGAGTTTTTGTCTACATAGATGTGGATAACTCCTCCGTGTTTGTTACATTCCTCGATCACATCATCTTTAATTTCTGTATCCCAGCCAGCTTCTTCTTCACTGTAGGGGGTAGAGGAACAGGATAGAGACGGAATTATCACTTAAGACAAAATCTGCTGCAAAACCCCTCAAAAAAACCTCTGCAACATTCAGATTCCTTTCTCAGATGTTAAAGTCATCAACAAACGCCAAACAGTAACAGACAGAGATAAATCACTTACGTTTGAGGATTAAACATGTTGGAAAGCTGGAAGCACTGTGTTGCAAGTGGCTGTACAGAAGCAGCTGCAGCCAGAACTGTTGTAATGGAAAAAAAAAACCCCAGTAAGAAATCTAAGAACCCGCTGCATGTGGATCCAATTTAAATTAGTATCTTCTATATATTCTTTAAAATCCCAAAATTCAGCCATAATAGCAACAGTTCTAACTAATCAGAAAACTGAAGGCAGAAAAGCAAAACTTGTAACTAGACACTATTTACAATATAGACATTTTTCATTGATGAATACAGAAAATAGCACAGATAACATAGCTACAGTTTAAACTGAAAAGATAATCCTGTACATTGATATTGGTACATTTTCAGTTTAAACATTTAAATGCAGACACATGCACCTTCACATGCATCTAAAAATTCTCCAAGTTGTATGCCAGCAGCACCTTTAATTATTTTCTCCTCATGGAAGCCAAGCAGCAGCTCAGGAGTGAGTGGCACCACTCCATCCAACTTCACAGAAGTGATAGACATCTTTGAGAATTCTCAAAATGTATTTTAAGGACATTGAACTATCCTTCAAAAAAGCATATCCATACTTTTGTCTATTTGAGAATTAAAATTATACACACTGTAACTGCAGAATAGATCTATACTCTTAATGAAATTATTACTTGTCATTTACTGCTGCACATCATCACAGTACATCTTTTTAATTAAAGATAAGCACTGGCCTACAGGCTACAAGCTTCTGTTAATTTAGCTGAAGTAACAGCCACCCTCTCTCTACATAGGTAGACGTGAAGGGCTGCGCAGCCAGAGTAAGATGGTAACGAATCCAGGGACAGTAACCCCAACCTCCTGATTCCCAAATGACCCCTCTAGTCCCTACCTGTAAGGCAAGAAAAAACCCCACACCCAACCACACCTAAACCCACAAACAAAACCACAAACCCACAGGCTTTCTAGGACTAACATATAGCTGGGGAACGTTACCAACACTGAGGAAACGCTACAAAGAAAAGGCAAAATATTTAACATCCATTCTGTTATTTTCAGTCAATAATCAACACACAGTATGATTCCTCCAGACACCAACACAGGCTGCTGGCAAACTCTACATCAGAAGCATTTCACTTACATCTGTAACAAAACCTATTGGTGACAAGTTACATATCAAATGCTACTTTACCTTCATTCTGCTGAGATAGTCTCGTTTGCAAATCTAAAGAAAAATATACAGAAGTTAATCAGTACACTTGCCAGCATTATTGTATCATTACCTGCCAGGTTGTTTAGCTTGTATTTTTGTGGTTAAGAGCTTGTTCAAGTACCTCAACCCACTCTCACTGTTCCTCTCTAGTTGTGAGTAATTTCACTAATTTCAGCTTCTTAGCTGGAATATTCTGTACTTGATGGAGATCCCATGACCACAAAGGTAAGCATATTTCAAAGAGAAACAATACCTTCAAAGGAAGACATGATCACGTCCTTTAATTCAATGTATCGTTTCCACCCTGCCTTTGCTGTGCTCGAACTCCTTATAAGACTTAACTTTGTCCCATGAGAAAAAACCTACAGCAATTCTTACAGGCATTAGAAGTTTGGCATGTTTACTAACAGAAAGGATTTAAACTCACAGTTACCCAAACGTGACATTCTAAAAACAGTTACCTACTTTAATTTCAAGTAGAATAAGGTGATACTTCAGCTGTTATCTTTTCATATAAATTTCATAGCAACACAAGTTAATTTGGTATTTTTCAAATTCAAAACATTTTCAAGTGTTCAGAACATTTAATTTGCCAATAAAACACTAAATACTTGTTTAATAACATAGAGCTGCCCTGATTTGAAGGCAAGGGAACACAGACTTTCTAACCATTTCCAGCTACACAACTCCAATACCTGACATCTTTAAATCAACAGAAAACTTCAGAATGCAAGAAATATTAGCATAAGCCTCTTCACTTATGTTCCAACTGAATTCACAGGAACACAAGGAGTTAGAAGACTAAATTTAACCATCATCTTAATTCACTTGTTCAGAAAGCAGTGAAGTGATGGACCCCACAGAAGCTTCCAAGCTTACGTGGAAATACCTGGAGGTACCAGGTAGCAACATACCTTTTCCCTTTTTAATAAACTCTCTTCCACAACACTGGGGGACCAGCAGGAGTGATTTTTTTTTTGCTCTAAGTATTAGGCAGTGAGAGCCCTGAAGGCAAGTTTCCTCAAGTGTCTTCCATAGAAGAACCATATTGAAAAATGGGTGATGTGTGGAGCAAGCTCCCAAGGCTGAGCTGTAACACCAGCTGGCTGCATTTAGCATGTTTTTCATCTGGATCTGAACACGAAAGAAATCCTCAGCTCCACAGAGTGAGAAACACCACACTGGGGAAGACTCTCTTAGCCTGTATTCTCTGCAGAAACTGCATGGATTTGGCCAAATCTGTAACTCATTACCCAGTCAATTACTACTCTAATGTTTTTGTTAAAAAATGTGTTTTAAAAAAAGAATCAAACCCCAAATCTCCTGAACCACTCTAGTCAGACAAGGACAGAGACTTTTCCCTCTGCAATTCTGACACAATTGCACATAGGCATCATGTACAGCTGAACTCACCACATGGCAGCCAGCCTGGGGCTCTGCAGCTGAATGCTCCAGACCACCTGCAGTAGATCTACACAGATCACCAGTTCAAACTCTGTCTAGGGCCAAAAGTCAAATCTGCTCTAAACACAGAGATCAGCAGTCTCTTGTGGCAACAAGTTTCACAGGTTAATTATCTACCACCTCTGAAACATAATCCCCTGTCCACCAAATCTTTCATCAGCTAACTGCATTTTCTTGTTGCTCATGACTGAACAGTCCTCTCCTCTCACTTCTAAATTCACTCAAAAGTTAGAAATTCATCATCGCTCTTCTCTGTCAACTCTTATTCTTCCCTATTTTAAATAGCATGTGGAAACTAAAATGAATACATCTGACAAGATCAAAGTAACTTTTTCAGTATGCTCTGTATATATAATCTGTAAGAGTAGCGAGTTTAGCATGACTAAGTCCATGCTTGATACAGAGAAAGCAGAAATACAGAATTATCTACCAAAGCACTGCAGGGCTTAAAATGAAGTTGCATGTTTACTTCAAAGCACAGCTAGCATTAAATAAAAAAGCCTGCCAAGTATTCCCCAGTTTTTTAAGTAGTTACTCACAACAGAACAGCAGATCAAACAGAGGTCCTGGATGATAATATCTATTTGCCCCTCTACTGCAGCACATTATCTCAATCTTTTTCATAAACAGATAGTTCCTTCCCAAAAGAAAGAAATGTTTGGTCCCACAAAGCATTAGAACAATGTTCTATAGCCTCATGGTTATTTTAAGTTTCAGATTTTCAGACAATATACTACAGAACACAAAGTACAGCTACAACTGTTTAGCTTCAATTCTTTTTCCTGCTGGAATTTTCTCCACATGAATAAATGTCCAGGTTCTCAGGTCTCCTGTAAAACTAAGTCTTCAGCTTCCTTATTTTAGTTTGATTCAACCCATCTTGTACATGGGTGACCAGAACTGTTCATGAATGTGTACGTTACATCTGCGATGCTCAAGTACACTGCCTCGAGGAACGCACTTACCCTTTTGGAAAGGCACCACGCTGACAGCTGATACTCACTGATAGACTGGAGTATTTAGGTATTTCCCTCCTCCTCGGCCATCTTTCACTGCTAAGCTCCCAGGCTATATAACTCGAGTTTGCTTCAATGCTGAATAGGTGAACAATGTACAACACCCCAAGGATTCCTTACTGACAGCACCTCTGTATTTACTCACCTCATTCCTACTCTTGTTGACCATTGTTATTGAGGTAAATATTAAACAAGATCAGCCCAACACCTGAACTCTGGTTTCAACAACAGCATCTAACCTTGCCAGCTTCACCTGAAAAAAACCCCCTCTTTCTTTGAGGCAGCTTCTTACACATCTTGTACAACTTGTACTACTCACTTCTCCAGCTTATTGACTTCCAAATGACACAAGTCAAAAGTTGAAAGAGAGGAGTTCTGCTGCTTCTCCTCTGTCTAGGAAAGTCAGTTTTGTCAAAGATTAAGTCTTTAGCTGCAGTTTCTCTGGGACTATGCTATAATATAATAGCACTCTCCAGTTTACCCATCTTTAGTATGACTGCTGATGGAGAGAAGTGAAGTCAGAGTAACAGACTGTAAACTGGACAGATTACGTTCCTCCTCCTTCCTTTTAAGTGTAGGTAATTTAGAATTAGATGTTCCAGCTATGTATTGTATCACAGACTTAAAATATTTATTGGCAATACCAGACCTCATATGTCATGTAACTATTCCCCCACTTATTTCGATGGGAGTTTTCTTACGACTCTCCACTGAGCATGTTCAGCTCTTACTTTTATCTTTGCTTCTACCTTGTGAATAATTTTTTTTTTTAATCCATATGCCCATCTTACCTTCCCCAAACTCGATGACCAGTGTTCCCCACTACAAGCTGAGGCAATGAGATTCTTCTGAAACATCTTGAGGAGTATTTTTTCATTAAACCTCAGCCCCACTTCCTTTTTGTTTTCTTTGAAAGTTGGTACATCTTCATCTATGCATTCATGCCTTTCACAAGGTCTAACTCAATCTCACTGCAATTCTAATTTTATTTATTTCCTAAACTAAAAACATTGTTATCAATCCTTTTTCCTGTTCTTCATAGCCTCTGTGCTTATTTCTTATTTCTTTTGGGGTAGTTAATCACCCAGTTCGGTGTGGAGCCCATTTTTAACAGGACTGTTTTTTTCTTTCTGATGCAATATAGCATTAGCAATTTGGAACTGAGGAACTTTTAACATCCTGACTGTTCAAACACCCAAGCTGCTTAGACCAGATGACTTTATTGCCTTGTTTCTTTGACCAGCACTTTAGAAATCAGAAGCCTTAGTTACAGACCTGTTTTGTTTATCCTTCCATTTAAACTTGAGCAACTCATGATCCCTCAAGTCAATGGTAATTTCTATTCTCATCCATAACATCTTCATTACTTACCAAATTGAGTTTAAAATAGCATCCCCTCTTCATGAGTCAGTGAGTGTTTGATGAAGAAATTTGTCGGATATCACATCCAGGAATATCTGGGCCCCACCATTATTACTAGTAATTCTTCTCCAATCTGTATCAGGGAAGTTAAAGTCTCCCATAATGACACAATTCCTGGTAGTAATTTTCTCTAACAAGAGTAAAGAGATCTTTAATCCATAACCAAATCTCACTTTGGGGATAGCTCATGACTTTATCGTAGTAAAAAAACTTTATCTTTTCCAAAGTTACTTAAGTTGCATGTCTGCATTATTCCTTTTGTACAGTACAAGTGGAATAAACAATGCTTCTCCTGCTGCTTTTATTTCTGCAGTTACTAAACATGCACATTCTTCAAAGACCTGCATTCAGCCTTAGCATTTATTCCTCCACAGCCACGTTGTCTCATACTGATTCCACGCTATCCGAACAGTTCAGCTGTGTCAGACTTTTTTGGCCATGTTCCCAATTTGGGGAGTTTGGATTTGTTCAGCTTGTTTGTTTCAAATATGGGGGTGGGGAAAGGACTGGTGGTTTTAAAAACTATTTCTCTCATTTTTCATTGACTAGACCTGTTTCCAAGCAAGACTGTCACACCACTTTATCAACCACATTAAAGGTGATCTAATTTTAGTGTTGTTTACCTTTCCTTCTCTTTCTGGACTAGATATGCTTTTTCCTTGCCACTGTGTCTTTTTCATCTTTTTTCTTCTTAAGTAGAAAAAAACCATATTATTCCTCAACCCATTATTTTTTTTCTTTTCCTTCCAAGGGTGTATCTATAGAAAGACTCTGATATTCTTTTAGCAACTGTCTACAGTTTCATATGTATGCTCTTCTCAGAGAAGTGCATCTGCACTCAGTAACATGATTCAGGTGCATTTTAAGTCTGAATCACATCTGTCACAAACTCTGCTGGAAGACAAACAAAACAATGCCACCTATTTTTTGTTGGTTTCCTGACACTTCTCGCACATTCCAGCATCTAGTTATTTGTGACATTCAAGTCTTTTCTACTGCTATGACAGTTTCACATCCTTTGGTTTTGTATTAATAAAAAATAACAAGAAGAAATTCCACTCTAAGTTCCTAATCTTCTGCGAGAGGTTCCTCATTGCTCTAGTTCTGAAGATCTCTTGAACAGATTGTTTAGGCCAGTTATGAACTAGCAGCAGCAATCACATCCTCAATGTCACTCCCTCTCGCAACAAAATAGTCTCAGCAACACTCCCAACATACCCACTTGCAGAAGACACAAGGAATAGCCAGTTCCAAGCAACACACAAATCCCTTGCTGCAGTGTCCTTCCTCACCAGAACAGGACATTCACTGTACAAACCCAGTGCTACTGTAGTCTTAGTTGCCGTGTCCCCCATGAAGTCCTTCCTAATAACCTTCTTGCCCCTAGTACAGCTGTTTTTTCAAAAGGGTCAAACCCCTTAAAATTGTGAGCCTGTCATTTTTAACAGTCAACATTTACACTGCAGTAGAACATAGAAGTTCCCATTAATACAGGGAATAGTAAAGAGAAAAAGCTGAAGGCTTGGGATGAATTAAGTGAACTATAACACATTTGCTGAAACCAAGGCAAAGTGAATCATGCCCATCAAAGCTGTCATATACTGTCACTGTTTATTTGCTCATGGGTTTGCAACACTTCACAGTTTGTATAACATGCTGTAATACCTATGTTCTCATTTTAAAAGATCACAAAATGTAGTTAAGTACCTCGTGTCTCGAAACCATAATTTGAAAGATAAACAGGTCATCATTCCTTACCTGCCACAGCTCCAAAGGCCAAAGACCCGCTCATCTGCAGCGCCTGCTGTGCAGCTGGAGGAATCTGCAAACCAGTACCTAGCACAGAACACGAACACACGCTGTAGCAAGCACTTTTCACTCAGTCAGGGATGCAGTAACAGGAGTAGCAGAAAACTTTACTGTTGTCAAAAGCTCAAAAATACCACTACATGCATTAGCATAATATTCTGTGGGGTATTATTTCAAATACTGCAGGCTTCTGTATTTTCACACACTTGCTATTAATCATCACACATACCTTCTGCAAGTCTTGCCATCAACTGAAGGCGACCAGTTGTTCCCAAGTCAATTCCAGTTCGCTCCAACTCATCACTGTCCAAAAAGGAACTAGCACTGGAAGCATCAGTACGCTCGGTTACGTGTCCCACTTTCATTGGCCTACCAGCCAGTTCAAATCCGTTGAGTTGTTCCAAGGCCTTTTTGGCACACTCAGAGTCTGAGAACTGTGGATTGGAAAAATATAAATTCACTAACACTGCCCACATCATCCAGCAACGTTTGCACTCCGTGTAATACCTACAGTTATGTAAACACAAGAAACACTACATTTAAGGTAACAATAGCTACAAGCCAACTTCAACGTGCTTTGTATTTCCCATTTAAACTGAGCACACACAAGATTGGGTATTTACTTTCTCCTGTTTGGGTAAGAATATATTTATGTATCACTGTTGAAGCTAGAGCATATATAGACACTGCAATCAGGTAAGTCATGGCTGCGGTTATCTTTCAACACCTTCCAAGAATGACAGTCACTTCCTTTGTAACCTTCTAACTGCCATGCATTTACTGGCTATTCCCAACGGATATTCTGCTCTGTGCTGTGTAACATCAAATTAAACATGAAATTTCTGTCAGTGTTAAAACCATCAAATATTCTCTCCCCACCCCCAATATGACAAACTGCCAGGTCAGTCAAGAAACCCAAGTTCACAAAATTATAGATGTGAGGGTAAAGAGGAAAGATGTTTTCAACTAGAAGTTTTAGAGGAAAATACATTTTAGATGCTAAAAAGATCAAATTCAATAACTTTCCCAGCACTGTGAAAACGCCAGCCTTCACTAGCATCTTTGCCTGCAGAGGACAGCACTGCTTTACCAGGCACTGACCACAAACAGTGGTCATACGCACTGTTCAACCACAAAGAACTGGTAGAAACAAAGGTCATTGTTCACGTCTTGCAACATCACATTTCTAAGATGAGACTTAACAGAGACTGCTGAGTAAGCTATATTACTACAAGGGAAGGTTACACTCAGAAATGATCTAAGAAGTCTGGCAATTCTGGTCATACCGTAATAAATCCATATCCTTTTGAGCGCCCAGTCTCACTGTCCATCATCAGCTGAATGCTTTCAATCTAAAAATAAGAATAAAGCTGTTTATTATCAGACATTTTGGAACAAACCACAAGATACCAAAACAAAACCTGAATACAGCCCTGTGAAATATACATATATGAATGTGAAACCACTTTTTTTTTTTAATCAGGTCCTCATTCCTTCCTCAAGTCAAAATCAGTGTACAGGCAGCTAGATACAGAGTTTTAAACTAAACCAGAAGCAGGCAAACATATGGGGGATGTACAATTTCTCCTCTGAGTCCAGCTACAGGCAGAGACTTGGTCCTGATGCAACATTCTAGCAGACAATGAACGTGCAGACATCATCAAATCCTAAATGAAACATTTAGTCATGGCATCTCATACACCGAGAAACTCCATTTTACAAGGTAATAGAATGACTTTGCATGACTTTGACCAGCAGTTTTAAAAAAAAAGGGTGCATATTTTAAATAATTGTTGGCATATCAGATCTGAATTTAAAACATATTAGTAAGTCATCCATGAGCCATAAAACAGTGTTGGGAAGTGACAGCAACAGAAATAAGAGGAAGAATTGAGTTTAAGACTGGAGTATATGGAATCAGGAGAAGGAAAAACCTTCACAGCTCCACACGTAAGCCTCCCAAACTACATTAATCCTACTGCCAGACCTTGAGAGAAAACAAAACAAGAACAGCCCACATGGATTAACATTTAATAAGTTGCTGCAATTTTCCAGGCTTTTGCACAACAGAATTAAAGGGATACACAGACTGAATCTGAATAAGGCATCTGAAAACCACTGTTAGAGTATGTACGAGGCAGGGTTAACGTCCAAAGATAGTACGAAAGAACATCAATGGACTTGACAAGTTTCTTTTTTCTGCATTAAGCAGCACATGAAATACCTCACTTTTCCCACTATCTCATGATGATATACCCATGGTACCTTAGTTAGCACAGCAGGGCTAACAAATATTCATTATGACTCCACTAGAAACTCCAGATCTGATCTGCTCACTTCCATAACTCTGTCATATCACCACACCACAGACTGGGGCTTAACGATCAGGAGTGACAAGAGGCCTGTGTCAGAGCTGTCAGGGACACGCTGCCAGTTCATGGTAACAACGGGAGCTAAAACTTCAGCAGAGATCCTCAGAAACAAATGAAACTGCTACAGTCACAGACTTGATCTGGGGCTTTTGTGTTTTACCCTGTGAAATGGACCCCCATTCACAATCACATTGCTGGGCAGGGAGGGGGGGATATTTACAAGCTGCAGAAGCAGGACATAACAGGGATTTTTTGTTTGGTTATGGTTCTTTGATTTTTGTTTGTTTGCAGTTTTGTGCGTGTGTTTCTTTTGTTTTGTAATTTTAGGTACTCACTGAATTCTCAGCTTCCCTTCATAAGACCTGCCATTCAAAAATCACTGGACCACATCACAAATCAAGGTTCTCATTTGTTCTCCAATACTAATTATGTATCTAAAGGCTTGTAGATAGCACAGGCACAGAAGAGCAAGAAAAAGAAACAAATGTTTTGCAGGTGTGAAGCTGAATTATTTCCAGAAGCTGTGAGTGCTCAATAAGTAATCTAGGTTTTTCAGATAAACTATCATAACACAACATGTCAAAATAAAATTTACCCTGCCAAATGGCTCAAAAATTCCTCTAAGCATATCTTCAGTTATGTTAAAGTGTAATGATCCCACATAGAGTCTCATAGGACCAGCACTGCCCTTCTGCAGGTTATTTGCCATTGCTGCTGCTCTGTTCTTCTCTGCCTAAGGAAAAAAGAAAAACTCGCCTTCAGTGAGAATTTCATAAAAAATCCTAACATATGCACTATACATCTACCAGATTAAAACTAGATTCACCAAAAAATACAAGCTGTTGTATAATCTGCTCGCTATCCATTAAGACTTTAAAATCTACAAAATCCAAGCCCATGACGAAGTAGAGAGACAGACACAGTTTCCAAAAGGCTTCAAATTGAGCAGCTTCATGTGGAATTCTATCTTGTGTCTAGTAAATGAACAGTTTACTGTTTACATCTGCTGGGAAGCATACATAATATACTACAGTTCTGTAACACTATTACAGCTTCACTATTACTACTTTCTTAACATCTATTTTCAACATGCATTATATCACTTTGAATTGCTTTAATTTGTCTGTCTGGGATACAAATGTCCATATATAATTAGCTTAAATAATAACTCTTGAAAAGGTTTTCCAAATATTCAATGGTAATCAAATCTTCTAACAGCAAGTTTTTCAGCAAGATAAAAGAGGCACCACTCAACATGAATAAACCAGAGGTTTCCAGCTCCTTACCTGCGATGCCTGTACGATGATTGGTACCCCCAAGACTCTCTGTCCAGTCAGTCCTATTGCCAGAGGCACTGAACTAACATCAACAAATTCTACATAAGCAATTCCCTTTGAGCGCCTGGAATTTCTATCGGAAATCATTCGCACATCACGAACCTGAAAGTACAGAAATGCTGTCAGACATCAAGGGAAAAATACCTGAATGCAGTCCACTGCTCAGAAAGGAATTAATAACCAGACAATTCCTTTCCAAGCCAAT
The DNA here is from genome assembly GCF_000700745.2 of Antrostomus carolinensis. Taxonomy (NCBI): domain Eukaryota; kingdom Metazoa; phylum Chordata; class Aves; order Caprimulgiformes; family Caprimulgidae; genus Antrostomus; species Antrostomus carolinensis. The sequence goes on from NW_010306130.1 coordinate 20,125, forward strand.
GGCATTGCAATTATGCCACAAATCTAGAGTAGCACAAAGCTATCTTAACAAACATAACCCTGAGGCAAGCTAGGATTAAAAGCTGCCAAAGTAAAATGTAGCATCCTACAGGAACAGGGGCACCTGCAGAACTGTAACGCTTTAAGCCAGAACCTTACAGCTGATGGAACAAATACAGTTTTTCAAAATTAAAAGTTAAACTAATTTTTAAATTACTCTGTAACTGGCAGGCCTATCTGCAAAAGACTGGAACTTGAGAAAAATTGAGTTGTTGAATCAGAATTGCTGTGCCATGTTTTTCATCACATCAAATGCTGAACAATGAACTCCTGATAAACTACGTTCTCATGTTCAGAGCCTTTAAGAATTAGCTGCTTGTCATTCATTCCCCCTTTCACCTGTACAGGAAGCTCCAGAAAACCACCTGCTTACAATTCTGCAGAATATTAATCCTGTACTAGGACAGCCTGATGAAGTATTCAGAATCATTTTAACCTCCCCATCCATTACCTTCCCTACTGTAGAGAAAAATTCTTCCAGGTCTCTTGGTCGAATTCTTGCAGCCAGCTGCATGCAGAATACTGTTCGAGCATCCCTCTCTTCAGGGGTAAGATTATCAATAGGTTCTCTGGAAAGAGGAAAGTTCAGTTAAAAAATAATCTGAATTAAGGTAACTCATCTCTGGATCATGCAGGAAACTTTAAATAATCAGTACTTTGAAGTCTGATGGGGGAAAAAAGCACCTCCCATATTAAAGCAGATAATTCAGGTCAAGATAATTCAGGTCTTCAGGTCAAGAACTGAAGGGAACATTTAATGTTAATATTATAATAATACAATTACTACTTTAACACAACTAAGTATCCAGTTTCAACTATAAGCATTAAATATCATTGGAAAATTGTAGAGAAGCCCCAGCTAAACAGAGATGCCATTTCACTACTGTCCAGAGCAGGTAACTACCACTAGGCAGCCTGCAGTCAAAAAGATGAGATGGAAGGACAGGAAAACAAAGGAAAACGGGATTAATTAGCACAGTTCAGCTGTCTGAACTCTCAGACAAGTAGTACAACTTCTTTTTTTGGTGGCTTTGGAAACTCTTTAACACCTAATCAGTCACTTCAGAGTCACTACAGCTGCTGTGTAAACGATACTGATATCTACAGAGTTCTCATTTTTCAGTTTCAGCTTGTTAACTCTAAAAAGTATGAATAGTGAGTAATTAATCTCGTCCTTGATACCAGAAGCACAAGATTAATTTTAATTCGATACTGTTCACTACCTGAAATCAGATGCACTACTTTTCAGGTGTTCAAATCTAAAAAACTCCAACTTGTACTTAAGTACAGGACAGAATTAGCATGCTGGATCCTGGACTCAGTTTCCAATCATGTAATAGGTATTTATATTTTTATATATTTTTCTAAAAAAATCACTGAGAATACACAAGAACAATTTAAACTAAATTACCTTAGTAAGGGTTTGCTAATAATTAAAAAAAGCAAGATTGGTTAAATTTAATTGCATTAATTTAGATAATAATCTCATTAGCAGCTATCTAAATCCAATTCCCTTAAATGAGAAGCCTAAGAGTGGATAAACACCTCCTGGATTTCAGAGGCACCTCGCTTCTCTACAAATAACATCAATATATATGGAATAGGGAAAAGAAACATTTGTACAGTACTTTTCCATTCAGTACTTAAGATTATTAAGTAACATTTACCAGAAAAGCTAGCTCATTTAAATGACAATTAACAGGAAAAATGGTAAGAACACAGAAACACAAAAAGCAAAGCAAGACATGTTTTGCAAACAGCCATTATTTACAGTTGCACACTGTTATTGAGGGAGGAGAGGTAATTTATGACATGGGGAGAAAGCAATGTATTTTCAATGCTCTCCTCTCATGGCCTTTCTGAACGAACTCCAGCATTACTTGTGAGTTGAAGCTGGTGAGCAACTAGTCATGCATTATTTCACCTTTACCTCTCCAACTCCAATTAGACAAAAAACCCCCCCACAACCCACAAACCCAAATGTGTGTAAAAATTCCTACCTAACAGGGCTCTTGTCTTTTCTGAAGGGACTTTTGCTTCTGGAGCGTCGTCTGCTATGAAGAGAGATGAATAAGATTACAAGAAAACCTTCAAACATACCAGTCTGATTTTAAAGACTATTAATATCCCAATAAAAAAATAGAGAAAACTCAGAAACCTTAATTTGATGCTGTGAGGCAGACCAATCTTCCCTCTGATGGCACTGTTGAATTTTGGACCAGAACTACGGTAAAAGAAAGACAGACAGACATTACTCACCAGAGTACCTGAACTCAAGAATTCCTGTCTGTACTCACATCACAAGTGCTCACCCACCCTTGCACCTGAACTTCTAAACCTTCTCCATCAGCAGCACCCACAGCATGCATAAGCTACGTGCAGCACTCCAAACCATAAGGCACAGGACACGCTCCCTGCCCAGTTTCATCTGCATTGCAAAATCCCAGCATATGCAGGACTCTGAGGAAGAGCTGACTAATGAGCCAGCAACACACGCACATTTGTAAATATCCTGAGCTACAGTCACTGCTGGGATCTTCTTTACATGTTTTTTTTTTTGTTCACATGCATATTCTATCTACTGATGACAGCAAGACAATAACTTAATGGCCTGGAACTCAGCCTCAAGAGTTTTGAGCAAAGTAGTGCTGGCAGGACTATTTGTTCAAGTGTAACATTTTAAAACTAAAAGTTTCATGAAATTTAAGGTGCAAGTGGAAACCAGTGGCTCCCTGCAGACATCTGCAAGGGATATATATTCACTACTGTTATCTCCCAGCTCTAGCCACTAAAGTGCTACAAATATGTAAATGTGGCTTCATTTAAGTACAGTTCTTAATGGCCATCAACAGAGCCCCATGGAAGCCAGCAGTTAACCTTATATAGACATGTCACCACAGAAGGAATCCAATCTCTTGGCTGAATCTAATTTTAGTTCTCCAGGCTTCACAGAGGCTGTTAGAACAAATGCCAGTGCGTCCATCGCTTCCATGTTAAGGACAGTCCTCTTGCTAGTGGTTGTGGCCCAGGGTAACAGACTGTGACACGAATACTGAGATTCATCCTGTCATGTTCTCCCTGAACTTGATCTCCTTGTAGATACAAGGCAAAGAACAACACCTGTTAACGTTCTTCTGTATATCCACCGAGCGGCAGAGGCACTGCTGCACAGACTGAATGCTAGGGGGTTTGTCTTTCCATCTGCACAGAACTGATTCTTTCTGCTGTGGCTACAAATTGATGTGCAAACACCCTGAAAGACACGGCAGTCTGAAGACATTAAGTTGTCTATCCATTTAGCCAACCAATTTGTCTGATAAACGTCTTCTTGCCACTCAGTGGAGCAGCAATGCTTAGAGTTAAACTTGGCACCCACAACAAGGAGGAGGATGCTCATTTTTAAACGTGTCATGACACAGGTGGAAGTAGTGGGCCAAGATCCAAAACCGTGCTGGCCAGGTTAAAGCAAGGGAAATATGGCCCTGTGTAACACTGGAAAAAAATAAAGAAAAAAGACCATTTAGAAACTACTTATTAAGAGAAAATAACTACTTAAGAGAAAATAAGACATAAAAAACAGGCACATGTTGAGATGAGATCACTATTTATCAAAACCAGACTTTTTTTTTCTTTTTTTTTCCTAAGATAAATTACTCCATTTCCTACTCAGGTTCAGACAAGTGACTGCTGAGCACATCCATTCAGGTTCTCCAATGTCTGTGACACACTCTGCCAGAACCTGCATCTGGAAATGCTGGTACTAACTCGAGCAGCTAGCTTCCTAACAGAGATGGGATTACCTGCATCACCACACCTCCTGATGTAGAACATTGTTCTGCATTTCAATTCAAACGCAGCAAGACCAACCAGTTACAGTGACTCCAGAATATTAACATGCAGACCAACTAAACCATGGCCAATAATCAAGACTGAGTTTTTAAGGAAACAGTGAAAGAAATGTTTTGAGTGTTTGTCTAAACCTAATTAAAAAAACCAAACCAAACCAAACAACCCACTGAGAAGATCCACAGTAACAGTTTCCAAATATATGCACAACTTCTAAGGGGGAGGGGGGGAATCCAAAACCCCCACAACTAAAAAAATAAATAATAATAATAATAAAAACTTTTCAATTTTTACTCTTGACAAATAAGTAGTATCTTATTTACATGACTGTATGGGAGAAATATTTAAAAGCCCCAGTAAGCTACAACCATAACAGACCACTGGACCAGGCTGAGCAGAGAGCTGTCTGGGGCAAGATGACAATGGCCCAAGTTACCTTCTGATCTTTTTTCAACAATATTCTGCAAGATGCATTTCTTTGGGTTTTTCTAAGGAGACCTGCTTGTGAAGTTGTAGACCTCAGGGGAACTTTCTTCTTTCTTCCTACTGCCTAAGAACTCTTTGCAACTGTTGCCCAGCTCCTGCTATCATGTATAGAAGCACCAAGTCACAAGCTATTTATGTCTAGGGTTTACCTTCTTCATAAGCCAAATGCACCGAGCCCTGTGTCAAGCCAAAGCACAGCTCGGTACGTGCTTTCCTAAGTCTGTGTGACGCCACATGACCCAGGAACAATCACCAGCTCAGAAGTCAGCCAGTAAAATATCAGCTTTCACCAGCTTGGTCGTATCCAAGAGTCCAACGAAAGTGTCTCGGACAAGGCAAACTTTGGCTAACAAAGTCCAGGAGAACTATTATGAACTTTCAGTCCTCCCGTAGTAACCCTGTTTTCCCAGCACCTTTGCCCAAATTCTTGGTTCCAGAATAGCAACAGGACAGTCTAAGTGACGTTAGCAGTAGCTGGGATTTGTCAGACAGATGTCTAAGCAAGAATACTTGGACAAGTTCTTTCTCCTAAGAGATGTCATGTAACTGTAACACAGTAAGGGGCCAGATATATAATAACAACATTAAAAAAAACCCTGTCAACACAAAGCAATGCAAGCCAGTCACCCACTTTTTAAAAATTAAGACATTTAATCACTATCTCATGCTTAAAGATGACAAATCCAAAGTCCTCGGGTTCTCTGTGGTACACTCATCTCCTTTTCCTTCAGAATTACCTATACTAGACCTTCTCTTCTCACTACTGCAGAGACCATTCCATATCACCCCTGGCAGCAAAAACATCTCTGTTTAGAGATATTATCTTGAAAATGGGCCTTTATAAAGCAAATGAGAAAGATCACAAGGAGGAAGAAGAGTAAAAAAAAATTATTATTTTTTTAAATTCAGCCGCAAAGCATCTGAACTAGATGTTGTGGTCAGTTACAGCACCGCCCGCGGTGACACCAACTCGGAACTGTCTGAACAGCCCCACAGATCAAAATTCTCCAGTCAGCAAGAGCATTCTGGTAGCTACTTTTGAAACACTGAGCTGATGGCACTGCTACAGAGACTGTTTCTTCATGTGGAAGCACCATTTTTGGTAGATCCAAAGGAGGCTGGTGTCACTGGAAGCTTCATCCCCAGAACTGGAGTCTCCCTGAAAGTCAGCACCTGTTATACAGCTTTTAAAGGTGAGTCTCTGCATTGAAGAGTCCCAAACAAGAAGTTAAAGAGTTCTTCTCCCTCTTATCTTCCAAGGTCCTTCTCTTTCACACCTTCCGAGTCAAATTTCACTTTTGGAATCACATGAGCATATGCATCACTTCAACAGCATCACCCATGACCTACAAGTGAACGACAGTCAACTGCCGGCTCCACAACACTCAGCACCAACGCCTCTGGGACACATGTAGCTGTCCTACACCAGTCTTCCACTAAACTAGATTTTACACTAAAATTCTACTTGGTTAAACGAAAGCAACAATTCAGCAACTGCAGGAGAGAACCCAACACTGTCAAACCAGTAAGCACAACTCTGTTTCCTCGGGGGATTCTACATGATGTCGCCTTTTCACTCACTGTCTCTCAATACCAGAGAAATTGCCCAGGAACAGCTATGGAAGAGTGTCAGAACAATTAAAAAGATCTCTCACAATCATTTATCTTCCTGGCACGACAATCTTGATGCACCAAAACAGGATGGGCTATTGCAGTAATGTCCACACCCTCAGTCTCTACCTGAAGACATTATTTGGGAAGACCAGAACACTGACACTCACTGCATCTCAGCAGCACGTTTCATGATGAAAATGCCAACATCCAGGTGACCCCCGAGTCCAAATCGAGACCCCGAGACCTCAGGCATCTTGTGTTTACACTGCAAGAGCACCAAAAGGGAATGATGTGTTCCCTGCACTGGGACACAGCCATCTAGGAAAACATTCATGTGCAGAAAACTGTACAAGCCTGCAATTTATCAGAAGGTAAACACTGTCTTCTCAAACATCCTGAAAGAGATCTCTCCATTGTGGATGATGTTACAAGCCATGTTTAAAAAAAAAATAATAATAAAAAAAAAAAATCCTTTTTCAAATGCCTGCTTCTGACATGATACTGCACTCTGAGATCTGGAAGTTGAGAGACCCAGGCAAAAGTAGAACAACAGCCTCGAGTAATCAAGGAAAACCAAGCAACCAGCCCAGTTCTTGCTGTTTCTGTGCTTCTCTGAAGGCAAAAAGAGGTGATGGGGATCAAAGGGATGGGCAGGAATACAAAACTGCAGCAATGCAGAATAAACACCAATGAAAAAATGGTTTTTGAGAAATGATTTACAAGTGCCAGGAACTACCTACAGCAGAAGTTCTACAAAGCCAAAGATCTGAGAGGAACTGAAGAATTCTTACACAAACTTTAAACAAGCTGGAGAAAAAGCAGAGCAAATACGCAACGCGTGGGCATTACTAGGACAAGATGCTTCCAGTTTGGAGGCGTAAAACACAGGACGTGTTTATGCAGTAAATGCTTAAGAGCAGCAACCCACTAAGCTTCAGTAAGGCAAGCAAAAGGTTTTATGGGCCTGTAACCAAAATCATCAACTATTATTCATTTTTTGACAGTTAAACCATCAGGTTTATATGCTGCAGACAGTTAAGACATGTAGAAAACTTGTTTGTTATTTTAATTTTGTGACAAACAAGTCAACTGCACACATCCTTTCACTTTCTTTTTCATCTCTCTGCTTTCAGATAAGAATGAAAACTAGCAGGAACTGGATACGTTACTGTCCTCCTCTTTTTCACTCTGTATTTATTGACACTCTTCAACCTCAACCTCTAACTTTCTCTTTTTGGGATGATTAGTGACCAATTTAGAAAGCAGAGAATGAAACTTTAAGCTTCCACATCATACACTGAAGCACCACACATGCAACCAACACAAATAACCTACTAGGGACTTCTGTAGCGGCCTCTGAATCTGCGATCTCTGCTTCTGGACCGGCTGCGCCTGCGTTCTTTGCTCCTGCTCCGTTTCCTTTCTCGGCTTCTGCTCTTTTTCCTTTCCCGATCCCGGCTCCGTTTGCGTTCCTTACTCCTGCTCCTCTTCCTGTCATGGCTTCGACTGCGGCTCTTGCTCTTTTTTCTCCTGAGAAAGAAAAAGACAACTCTGGTTACGCACAGAGCTCAGTGTCACTATTTACCTCACACTCCACAGCTCCTCTAACACGATGTGACAGACACTAGCAGGAAAGAGTTTCTACCTGTTGGTATTTAGACAGGTTTCTTTTGTTAAATGTGTGGTTAAGCATGTCAGTAATTTTTTAAAACTTATGAGCAACAAAGTGCTCCAAAGCACTTTTTTATTTTTATTTTAAATTTTGAAATCACTAAAGAATGCTTCCAGGAAGAGTCATCAGCAATTTTTTAAAACTTATCATAAGCAACAAAGTGCTCCAAAGCACTTTTTTATTTTTATTTTAAATTTTGAAATCACTAAAGAATGCTTCCAGGAAGAGTAGAAGGACTGAAAAACATATTTCCTGCATTAGATCTAGTACATACCAAATGCAGGACTTCATGTGTCTTTCAAATATACTTTAAATACACCACCAAGATGGTAAGAATAAATTACATTTTTACAGCAAAGTAAACCAAAACATAACAAAAATAGAAAGGAAGATGCAAGTACGAGGGAAAGGAAGGGTGTTATCTCTCAATACTCCCTGCCATCAGTCTTAACACACTGCCTGAGCGTTTTGCTTCCTACTTGCTACTCCCACTCACAAGCCTCTTCCTTTTCTAAGTTCATAGCTCTTACAGGCTTGAGGCAAACTGCAATCTTCAGCATTTTAACCATCTACTTAGAAAATTTAAACTTTTACAATCTGTAAGTCAATTACATCTCGTACTTGAAAACCAGTGCCAGTGTTCCATTCTTGGCAGGCTGCTTTTGGGTTACTTGCAATTTTTGTTTTCCCTACCTCAGCCTCAGAACATAAAATTTACAGTTCTCATGGTTTTTAAAATATATATTGAGGTATACATAAAACACATGTTAAAGAGATGCTCAGGCAACTACTTAAGACAGCAATTTACCTCAAACTGACTTTTGGGAATAACCAACTTTACCGATAAACTTTTGAAATTCAAACCACCCTTTGCTGTTGAATTTTTCCTCTCCTCCTTTTCAGCCCCCTCATCACATACACCACCTTTTTTAAAGTGCTCACTCACACACTGAAAAACTTTATATGCCACACCCTGCTTTTTAAAAAAGCTAATCCCTGTTACTTTCTATGGCTATGTATAAACCGAGACTTCTCATTAGCTTCAACTGCTGAAGTAAAAGTCTCCCAGCTACCACATCTAACTGAGCCTAATCATCAATAGCAGCTCCAATCTCCACTAGAAAAACCCATTAAAACTATCTCAGTATTTATCTCTCCAGAGAAGCATTTTGTGATTTGGTTTTAGAAACTGGAATATTTCATTTTTAGTTTATTATTTATCTAAAATCCATCAGTTTCTCTAACATTTTTGTATGGACAGAAAAGCTGCTGCATTAAAACCCGATATTCAGAAGCTTCACAATCTCTGGTAAAATGACATTACCCAGAAAGTCAGAATGATCTGCATCAGCATCACTCAACCACACGTCCCCTGCTGTGATGCAGTTTGTGACAGGCACGCACAGCCTCTCTCCTAGGATCCAGCACTTCCCAAAATCTCCTCAAGTTAAAAACTCAAACACTATCACAACAGTTCTGAAAATGCCACGTGCAGCTCAATACACCGGCCAGCACCAGTAATTGCGGCTCAGCTTCAGTAAAGGCAGCAACCACCCAGTGCCCGGCTGCGAGCTGAACCCTCTTCATGTGCAAGATCCACGTTCTGCCTTCCAATCCCAATTAAACCAGACATACAGTACAGACATCTGGTGAAACTGCAGATTCTTAATCCTCCCAAGTTATAAACCAGAAATTCAGTATGATTTGACAATTACTGAAAGCTGCACACTGAATCTAATGTTATTTTCAGTTGTTGATGTTTGCTGTGGATTATGGTTTTCCTGACTGTTTGAATCTTCTACCAGCACTGTCCAACTGAAGTAGATAAAGAATTTGCTCGAGGTACTGACACTCCAAATAATGTAACTGATAAGCAAAGCAAGAGTTCTTGTAAAGCCTATACACACCTTGGCCTTCAGTGACACAGTAACTGTCACAAGCCACACAGAAAATGGTACAGTTCCCTCTTTTAAACATTTAGGGCAACAACAGCTGTATCACATCACAATTCCGGGACAAAGAGTTTCATACTATCAGAGAACTGCAGTGCAAGAATAACCAACCTTCTAGCAACTGCCAATTCAAAACCTGAAATGGGGAAATCCTACAGGAACAACATTTCTGAACAGACACGAGGGTACAATTAGGAAAGCAGAAAAGGAGGTGGAACTCCACACAAGAAGCAGCACTGCAGGACTAACAGTGAGAAACACCTTGGCTTTCTGCTATTTTACAATAATATAACTTTTTTCTAAACTCAGTTTAGTACACTTCTGAATCAGAAATACAAACGTGGAGCATACAGGTCCACCCTGAAAACAGGGCCATGGGCAGAAAGACAACAGATGTCATTGCTTCAGTCTTAGAGACGTTACAGCAGCTAAGAAAATGAACTGAAATACATCCCAGTATTCGCATAATTCTACCACAAGCCAAAGTCAGAACCACTTCTAACATTTAAAACACGCTGCTTTTCTTTCCAATCCCAGTTTATATTTTGAGACTACCCATGCAAACAAAAGCAGGGTTTTACATGCCACGTACACATATTCTAAAGCAGTAACAATTCAGAACTTAAAAATTCTTGGAGCAGCTGCTTTTAACGGGATTTTAGAGGGTTCGGTATTTAGCATGAGAATGATATTCACAGTATTGTTCAGAATGCAGATATAAGGCATAATCAATTTTAGACTACTAGATTCCAACATAAGACATGTTAGAATTGGACGTCTCATTTCCCAAATACATTTACATCTGGGAAGAAGTGTTCTTGGGATCCTGTCAGCATTTCATCTGTATGATTTCAGAAGATGACAACAGCATAGATGCTGACACCTTAAATTAGCTGTATATTAAAAAAACACACTGGTTACTGTTTACTCAACTATCAAATTAATAATTACTCTTCTGATATCAACTATCTCATCACCAAATGATGTGTGTAAGGTAAGGGATATATTTTACAGACTTTAAAACCTTCCATTTATTTGGGGTATTTAAGAAACTCTTATGTGAGACATTTTTCTTCAAATTTCTGGTTTGATTCCAGACCATTTGGGTCATCAGCAGGAGCTCAGATCCTGGGGATTACACTTCCTGAAGAAGGTGGGCTTGTACTCTGGTGCTTTAAAAAGGTTATAGTATAATTTTATAAAGTTTAGATTAGAAACAAGAAGTCTGACATTTTAGAATGGGGGCAGAACAGAGGGAGGGGATCCAACGCCCTAAGCCTTTTCCAGAAAGCACCAGTATCTTTAAATGCTTTGAACTGTTCCAAATCACAAAATTCTACACAAATACATTTTTAAAATGCAAAATCCATTGCACTGCTAAAGCAACAAAAAAAGAAATAGGCTGAGCCTCCCAACTCTGTATTTTTATCTCATGCTAACATTAAATGTTTCCACAACTGTGATGACACCAGTGACAAGGCCATAGCTACATTTGTAAAAAAGTAAGAAAAATACCATTGCCAATATCAAGGTTTTCCATTTTCTAAACACTACCAGTGTATTCTCACATTTACAAAAATCAGCAGCCTCCCCCTAGATGTAGGGAACTGAGGAAACACTTACTTCTTGCTGCGTTCTTCGTGGCCATTGGCACTGCTCAATTTGTTCTCATCCTAAGCAGGGTTGATAGAAGAACATCGTGAGGACGAAGCGGAAACATTTCAAGTGGTCAAAGGGTAATGGGAATAGGAATAAGAAAATACAAAACAAAAATTTTAATACTAAATTACTTGTTTACAGTTTAATATGGAAAGATTTAGAAAATTTAGGTAGGCATGTTTAACCACTTTGCTGCTTAAATTTAAGTCATACAATTACAAAATACAAGACTTACATCGTTTAAAAGTGTGTATTAAATTGTAGATACTTCCTTACATGGTTTAGAGAGCAAGTTATCCTGTAGAATTCAGCACTCAAGTGGTTAAATGTTATTTCTATAAAACGTAAGAGGAAGTTTCAGGTTTGTGTCTGTGTGCCCCTCTGACCAGCACCAAGGCTATATCTCTGCCTAAGCCCCAGCGGCTACGCTAGCAGCCAGCCACCAGCCACTATGGATCTCCTGTGACCGATGCCATTCCCGAGATCTTCGCTCATTTTCGTTGAAGGGTTGTAAGAGCTTGATGTCACCTCTGTCACACATCTCGCCCTGAAGCAAACAGGGATTCACACTGCTTTAGTAACGTCGGCTCCCAAGAAAGTCATCAATAATCCACCAGTCCAGCCTAAACATTCCCTATTTCCATACCTGTTTACATGGAAAATATCCATGTTAAACCAGGACACAAGAATTTTAACATAACAATTTACAAATTTCTCTTCAAGATTTTAACGTAACTGCTAAATATACCACTTAAAACTTACAAATGCTCATCCAAAATTCATGACATGGTTGTAATAACACTGCAGAATAGACTAACAATAGCTGCTATAAAATGTCTATACTTGCTTTACAGTTTAATCACATCAGTTACATCAAAAGTACAATTTCTAAGTGACTTAAACTTAATATACATTTCTTGCAAAACCAGTGCTACAGCATGCATGATGTTAACACTTCACCATCATTTGGTGAAAACCAAAAAAAGACAGTATTCATTTGCTGCTGGTTTAGGTAAAAGACATCACTATGCTAATTGATCAAAATTTTGCATAAAAATTCACATTTCCTAATTAAACAACTAGGACAGAAGAATACAAGAGCTGATTTTAGAATGACACCGCAGACTGTGATACTGTCTTTTACTCGCTAAGAACATTCTATTCAGGGATCCAAGAATTTCTGTGAATTCATTCACTCAGCAATTAATTTCCATCAGCCCTGTTAAAAGATTAACTGCCACCAGTCTTCTGCGTTAAACGCAAGTCTCACTCTTCTTGCACTGAGCAGACTGTTCAAATATTTACTTGCCATGGGACTGGTGAAAAGGTTATTCTTGGAACCCTGCTGTTTTCCCAAACCACTGCATCACCTTGTTGCTACACCAAACTGGACCTGGCAATTTTAGGAGAGGTTTTTAGTTTCTTGGGGGTTTTTTGTTTGTTTGTTTTGGGTGGGTTGTTTGTTTAAGGGGTTTTTTGTTTGTTTGTTTTGATTGGTTTTGGGTGGTTTTTGTTTTGTTTTGTTTTTTTTTAAACCTAGGGGACCACGGTACAGCGATACGTCACTCAATTACTACCTTATGATTGACAGTTCACACTGGAATCAAAGGTGAATTCATGGGAGTAGAGGTGAGATATCGTTAGGCAAGTCTACAAAGAGAGATAGATGGGCATTTATTCATCACGCTGAAGTGAAACTACTGCACAATATAATTACATTAACAGTATATATTTACTTGTAAGTTACATGTAATGCATCTCCAGTAAGATAAATCATGAGGGCTCCAGGGATGTTAGTTTACAGTTCAGCAGTAGTTTCAAGAATAATGCTAAATTAAGGTAAACAGGACCTCACTGGCACATTTTCCTCACCTTCTTGTAAGGAGCTTCAAGCATTGCTTCAATATCAATATCATCGGCCATTTTTCAGGATACCTGAAAGAAGAAGCAAAATCCACCTGAGACAGAGAACACCCTTGTGCTTTATTTTCCAAAGGCTTTTGCTTAAGAGGCCATCCCTGCCATTGGCTGAAATTCCCAGAGCAGGGTCTCAGAAGACATTTCCAACAGGAACTGGAATGAAGCTTTTCCCAGGGAGAGGATAAAGAATGTGACACAAAGCAATTATAGCTGCGAACAACAAAACGCCACTGAACACAATTAGCAGTGGAAACCCCAGAGGTTTCCACAGATTTATTCCAAACAAAGAGCAGAGATGATTTATGACACAGAACCACAGGTCTGGTGGCCATCTTGAGAAGTACTCGAGCTTGACCAAAGGGCTCAGGAGAGAACACAGACCAAACATTCAGGCAGAGGTTCCCAGCGTTTGCTGCCTTCACATTTACTCATCAGAAGACTTAAAGCAATGTTCTCATCCTTTAAGGAATGCAGCCTCTTGCATAATGAGGGCCACAGGAGAAACAATGATGATCCAGGCACTAAGAGCTACTCAAGCTGCAGAAGATCCATCCAGTCCAGAACTTCATGTTTCAGACAAAAAAGATCCACCATGCCATGTTAACACTAGTCACCACTAACTTCTTTTTTTAATTGTTCCTGTTATTTTTCAACTCCAATCCCCTAATATAATTTTGTGCTTATTATACTCGGAATCCCTTTGTCATTTGATTTCCTTTCCCTATGTAGGTCCACCTCTCAAGAACCTCTCAAGTCTCTCTGCATTAGAGACTCAACTTCCTCAAATCTCAACAGAACAGTTTCTCTCTTTTTTTCTTTCTTAAGCTCAGAAGTGGCCAGGCCTCTCAATCCCAGTCAGACAGCCCAAGAGGGAAGATTTTCCTGCATGTGCACCACAAAATGAAGTGCTACCACATGGACTTCCCACCACAAAGGTTCATTCTTGCACCTTGGTTCCAGGCACTGCTGCAGAACTGTGCTGTCCAGAGCCTTGGCTGGCATCATGAAATCACCACAACATTTCCAGGTGCTTTAAGCTGTCTACCCATAACTGAGAATATTTTACCAGAGCTGCACCACCCACATCCGACCATCGCCCACGGATACAATCAAGGATCAAACATAATCCTTTAGCATTATCAGAGCACTGGAAGTTCACACTCAATTACCCAACGGAGGCACACTAACCTCATTTCCAAGTCACTAACTCTTGGGCTACAGTGCTGCTATCACTGACAAATATGATCACTCTTAATTTATGTGTAATGGCTCAATTCTACTTTTTACTGGAGTATTCACAGTCAGCTTTCCAAGTCATCTCCACACACGTATATGGTACAGTATTTGGTACAAACAGTACATCAGTGTGATTAAGGACCATGAAAAAGCACCAGGCCAAGCCCAGGATTCTACAAGAAAATTCCCACTGGGGACAACTTCCACCCCCAATGATACTTTGATGTGTGGAATTTAGTGAACATACCCAGCTACACCTGGGCTGGGATTCTTCATCCTGAAGAGGACTGGCCAAAGAGGGGGGATGGGGGCCACAACAGGGACCACCAAATCATGAGGGACATGGAAAAGTGACCAGGGAACGACTGCTACTGCAGCCACCCCAATAATACGAGTGAATGAACTACCATCCAGTGGGTTCAAAACAAAGGTGCTCATTCACAGAGCACTGAGCAGTGGAATTCACTGTGGATACTAACAAAGAAAAAACAAAACCACATGCAGTGTTCAAAAAACCCCAAACAAAAAAAAGCACAAAAGTTGACAGAAAAAGCTTTTCATTAAACAAAGCCATGCCTTGTGACCCCGAACCACAGCCAGCTGACAACTCTGAGCGCAGAGAGAGAAGTATCACTGCACCACTGCCCCCGGTTCTGTTCTTGCTTCGGCATTTACTGGTGGCCACTGTCACAGACAAGATCCTGAGTTACACGGACCTTTGGTCTCACCCGTGCGAGCTGTGCCCTTTGTACTCTGTGCAAAACACTTTCATTGCTATAACACCATGTTTTTATAAGAATACTTTCCAGTCACCTAACACAGACATACTATCGACTCTGTCTTTCATATAATACATATAATGATGCCATGTATAAACTTATTCTTCTTAAAAAAAAAAAAAAAATATCAGAGATAAGTGTCCTTATTAATTTCAAATTACTAGAAAATCATGACAGATTTTCAAGTGTCTTTCACTAAACACTGAAGAAGCTCAAAGTCATTTTCATAAAAGACTTTCAGCTTGCTCAAAAAAGCTGCATATGCCTCACATCTCTGGAGAGAAAAAACAAAAACAAACAAAAAACCCAACACCAACAAGGAAACACCTGAAACAAAAACAAACAAGGAACGAACTACACTTGATACTTTGTGGGTCTACAGAAAACCTAAAGGGAAATGAAATCTACTGCTACTGACCTCGCCAGCATTTCCAAGGCAGATTCCATCTCTTTTTGCTGTGTTAATCATTGTTTACAAACGTCCTCTCTTCAAAATTATTTGTTTTGGAAATTCCAAAAAGTTACAATTCTGCTCTTGCTTTGGAAAGAGTCTCCCGGAAAAGTGTCAGGAAAGAAGAGAGAGGCCGTGGCCGCCCCGGGAGGGCAGCGGAGCTCCCAGCAGCGCTCAGCGGGCTCCCACCCGCATCCTCCACGCACTCCCCACGCGATCGGAACCGAACGAGTCCCGGTTCTCAAACACGCGGCTGCGCTACAACCCGCCCGCCTCGTTCTGCCAGGACCCCGCGCCGTTCCGAGCACCGCACCCTCCAGAGCCCCTCGGTCCCTGCGCGCACCGGCGGCCGAGCCCCGA
>NW_010306131.1:0-5634 GCF_000700745.2 Antrostomus carolinensis
GGAAGCGGGCAGAGCCCGGGGCAGGCAGGGCACAGGCATGCAAAGGGCCCTTCGGATGCCTGCACAGAGCATGCCAGGAATATTTCCCACCTGGTTGGAAACAGCTTTGCAGTTTGGACACTGCCTGCTGCACAGGGGAGGGTGCCAGGCGGTGGGACGAGATTCGGTGCCTCCAGCATTGTAGGGGTGAAAAGAGCCAGGCTGCAGGGCAGGAAACATTTATCCATGGGGCAGGAATTAACCGAGTGCCAGACTGTTACCAGAATCTGGAAATAAACTCCTTAACACCAGCGTAGTCTTAAGAAGCAGGCACTCCTTTATTGCAGCGCTGGAGACACGGGGATTGCTCTGCCTAACGTGTCCAACCAAGCATCAAAATTCATTAGTTTTTACACACATTTTTCTATCAATCATTGTCATATAAGTGCCTTTGCATAAATGTGCATAATATGCTCACTTTTAAATGTAACCTTTACAATGATTGATTTCATTAGTTATATAACCTTATATTCTTAACCCAAAATAATCATTGGTCAATTCTACTCTGCTCTACCGATTGAAATCCTTTATATTCAAATCAAAATGGGAAGGGTAAGGGGTTTCCAAGCACCATAACTGGTGTCTGTGACTATCTCCTTAGTTTCTTAAAACAAAACATAAAAAAATCCAGTAATTTCCTAGTGAGGTTTCTGTATTTACCTATTTCAAACCTAACAATTGCTTCTATGGTTATCTGTTTCAAACTTAACAATTTGACTTTTATATGAGCAAATCTTGATCATTTTATAAAAATGTTTGCGAACAAGACAATAAGGCTTCCCCCTACCGCACCCCAAGCGTCAGTGCATTCAACAGCTTTTGGGAAGATGGTTTTGCATCTCTCCCTTTTCAATCACAGTCTCTTTGGTTTGTCTGTTTGTGAAATCTGCAGGAAGCGCTGCAATGCCAGTTACTAACATTCCCAAGAGGGTCTCCAGATCAAGCGCAGGAGAAGGGAGGTTAGAGATGTGCTTATTTTGTCCTGGATCCTGGTTCCTGCCCAGGTTGGAGATAGGCCTGCAGGCAAGAAAGGCAGAGGCAAGAGTGCCTGTTGACAGAGGGGACAGCAGAACTTTTCTGAAGCTCCATGTGCAGAAATGAAATCCCTGCCTGGCTCTCTCCCACGCAAGGAGAACAAAGCAATGGGTTAAGCAGTGGGAGCCAAAGAAGAGGTGAAGTGACATGGCACTGCTAGCCAGGGCTGTACATCCAGAAAATGCAGGAACTGGAATGCCTTGCTGGAAGCTGTCAGGGCTTTGCAGCTTCTTGCCCTCATTTTCTCTCCTACGCTCTGCCCACACAGAGACCCAAGGTGCCAAACTGACATCAGTCCCAGGGGATGTGTCAGCTCCCAGCATGTGTCTGTCCATCCTGTACTGGACACTCTTTGTGTTGTTGGTCCCTCTCCCTCTCCTTCTCCCTCTCCCTCTCCCTCTCCCTCTCCCTCTCGTCTCTCAGGATCTTCCTTGCTGAAGCAAGAGCTGCTAGCAGTGCTTTTCAGCAGCATGTTTTGAGTGTGGGCTCCAGCACTGGTAATGTGTGTGGGGAGCCCTGGGGCAGCCGTGCTTGCAAAGCAAAAGGCATCGCTGAAGCTTGCCCAGACTAACGCACCCATTGCTCCCTCTGACCTCAGGGCCACGTTGTGACCATGTCTGAGCTAGAGAAGGCCATGATTGCCATCATTGATGCCTTCCACCAGTACTCAGGGAAGGAGGGAGACAAGCACAAGCTGAAGAAATCAGAACTGAAGGAGCTCATTAACAACGAGTTGACCCATTTCCTTGGCGTAAGTATTGCCCCCCCCCCAGCATGCCTGGCTGGGCTCAGGGAGCCATGTTGAGTAGCTGCTGGGCTCCGTCAGCTCCATCTCCCATGGGAAGCAAGTGCAGGGGACAGGGGTTTTTTTCACCCAGCAGCATGTTAAACTCTGCTCCAGCTCTGCAGGAGCAGCAGGTGGCAGGACAAGGGCAACAGCCTGTCTTGGGGGTTAGGGTTTGGGTTGGTTGCTACGGAAATACCCTTCCCTTGAGCCTTTCCCCAAGGGGCTCAAGATGCCCCTTCCCAGCGGCACAGCGGTGGCTGCGATTCCTGCTTCAGGAGAGCTGCTGTTGTGCAGATGCTGCTGCAGGAGCAGGGCAGTGCCCCCACACAGCCACAAGCTATTTGGGATGCGTCTGAACAGAGATTCAGTCATGAGAGCACACGAGAAGTGGGGATATGTTACTGTCTGGGCCTCGTGCTGATCCTCCTCAGCTTTGTCTGCCTGTTTCTATCTCATCAGGAGATCAAAGACCAGGAGACTGTGGACAAAGTCATGGAGGCGCTGGACAGCGATGGGGATGCAGAGTGTGACTTCCAGGAGTTTGTAGCCTTCATTGCAATGGTCACCGCTGCCTGCCATGAGTTCTTTGAGCATGAGTGAGCTGGGGGGGAGCAGGCAGGCACCTCCTGCTCATGCCAGAGAGATGCAGAGCAGCATCACTCCTCCAGGAAAAAGACTGGGTGCGAGTAGGAGCTCCTTGGAGCTAAGCTTGTGCTAGACTTAAGCAGCTTATTAAGTTCTGTGGCTTTGTGAACAAGAAACACCTGCACGGCTCGGGAAAGCCTATGGGTCAGTGCTCACCTGGCTGGATGCGGCACGCAAATGCCTTGTCTCAAGCTCCTTCCCCACTGCTGTATGCAAGGGACATGCACGGGCTGGAGGCAGGCTGATGCTGCAATCCAAGCTTGCTTGCAAAGGGAAAAGGGAAATTCAAGGGCTGGAGTAGGAGGTGATGCAGAGGCATTGGTTACAGAAGCCCGGTTTTGAGCCCACTGGCCTGAACAGAAAGGCTCCCATTGATTCCCGTGGGCTCTGCCCGCCCTGTGCATGGTACTAACCCAGGCAGCACAGCCCCTGTCCTGTTACAGGGGCTCAGCAGAGCCCACGCATTTCTTGGCAAAATGAGAACACCCTTGGCTTGAAAGGCAAAGCATAACCATCTAACAGCCTGGGCTTTTCTCTTGTCAATGAATCCTCCTGCTTTTAGCAGCCTACAGAACTGGAGGCGAAAGTGTATGAGGCTCCTGAGCTGGGGACAGCTTCTGGGCCTGGGATGTGCCTTGGCAACATGTCCAGGCTCAGTCAGAAGGCATGAAGAGATCTGCCCAGCGTGACCACAGCACTTTAACGTAGACCAGGCACAGCCTCTGGAGTGTGTGGAAATGCTGAGAATAAAATGTTGTTTTGGTCCCTGGGCTGCAATTAGTCTCTGGTGAAAAACGTGCCCTTTTGTCCCCGGCTGCCCTGCACTGTCACTGCTGCGGCTCAGGCCCCAGGGTTTCTTGTTGGGCATCCACTCTTCATCTCCTCCCTGGCATCACTGTGACTGGCCAAACAGCTCAAGGCTGTTGCCACCACCGTGCTCTGCCCGGTTGCCCCAGCTGGCAGATGTACCTGTGAGGCCAAAGGCATGCAGTGCAGCTCTGTGGGACTGCTGCTGTTCAGGATGTGTCCGCTGCTGCCAGGGGCATCCATGGGCTTGCACTGCTGAGCGTTTGCAAAGCCAAAACCAAACCTAGGACAATTTCCCCAGAGCCTGTGCTCCTGCTTTATTCAGCCTGCACTTGCCATCCAGCTCAGCAATACCTGAGTTAGGCATTCATGGCTAGCAACATCTATAGTGACAAATTCATGACAAAGATGCCCGCAGATGATGTTGTTGTTTTCACCTTATCCCACATTTCATAATGACTTCATGTGCAGAATGACGTGTCTTCAGACAGGGACCATCTTGCTATTCTCATCTGCCTCCCCCAAGCTGTGAAAGCAGATGCTCAGGCAGAGACATGCATACAAGAAAGACATCATCTCATACTCCATCTAGAATTAAAAGAGCAGTTTTGCCATCCCAAGGTAGCGCTCCTTTGTTGAGAACTTGAGTAGTGTCCAAGTTACTTCCACCATATTTTTAACATCCTCATCAGTTCTCGGTTCAGCTGTTTCTAACACTTGTATGGACCTGAGGCATTGTGTGATGACAACAAACAAGGAACCTGACTGTCCCCAGGGTTAGGCAGGGTAGGTGGGACTCCCATGACCTTCTCTGAACCTGAGTTCAGCAGAGGGGTATGATGCTTCAGCACAAGGGTCTGCGGGTGAGGCCATCTGGCAGGTCTTCAAGTCCCACCTGCCTTCCACCTCACTGCACCAGCAGTGCTCACATGGATGAGGGATCCTTCCCCAAGACGGAGCCTTTTCAGCAGTTCTGCACAGCATCACAGCAGCAAAGAGCTGCAGGGGAGCAGCTGGGATGTTGGCAGAGCTGGTGAGACACAGAGCAGGCTGTCCTGTCCCTTGGCAAGCAATGGGAGCAGGGGGTGATGGGGTGACTGCACACGTGTTTCTGGCAGTAAGGCTGATCCTGACTTAGCAACACCACTGCTGGGAATTCACAGAGGAGAAGGTGCAGCAGAACTGGTGGCTCTTGTCAAAGAGGAAGAGAGCCTGTCTTCCTCTGAGGTGAGCACCCTGACTGCCAGCGGTGCAGTACGTGGTGCTCAGGCTACTGAGCCCCGGACACTCCTCCCAGTCAGCAAGAAAAGCAGAGCTTTCCTGACGTGGAATTCCTGAAAGCGGGACTGCACGGCCAGGGGCCTCGGCACCGCCCAGTCTGTGCTGCAGCTGCAGCTCCGCTCCTGCTGTGTCCTGCTGCTCTGACACAGGCGGTGCCTCGGCGGAGAGCACGGGCTGTGGGCACAGCTCGGAGCTGGCGCAGCAGCAGAGGCAGGCAATGGGCAATGCTGGCCCGAGCAGGTAGCGTGAGGTGCCTCTGCCAACAGCTCACCACCGCCGATCCCTCCTGTGCGCTGCCCCTTCACACGCACAGCCACGGCCACCCGCCGAGCCTCTGCTAACACCCTGGGTCCCCACGGACTGTGCAAACCCCCTGTGTCCAGCCTAGGATGCAGCCATGCCAACAAGGGCTTTGAGTAGTGCTGAGAGGGGCTCAGAAGCATGGCAAGGCTTTCTGGGGAAGAAAGAAAATCACTCAAGACTTGGGACAGACCAAGGACCAGGTGTCAGAGCTTTGCAGGGCAGATATCACAGCTGGTTCTGAAGGAGGCTCAAAAGGCTTAAGAAACTTGTTATCCTCCCAGCAATGACAGGCCAGATGTTGTCTACCTTGATGTCAGCAAGGCTTTTATACCGTATCCCACAACATCCTTGTAGCAAAGCTCAGAAGATATGGGATAGATGAGTGGACGGTGAGGTGGACTGAGAACTGGCTGAGCTCAGAAGGCTGTGACCAGTGGCACAGAATCTGGTTGGAGGCCTCTAACCAGCAGTGTCCCCAGGGCCTGGTACTGGGCCCAGTCTTGTTTAACATCTTCATCAACAACCTGGATGTAGGGGTAGAGTCTGCCCTCAGCAAGTTTGCTGGTGACACTAAACTGGGAGGAGTGGCTGACACACTCTGGAGGGCCGTGCTGCCATCCAGTGAGATCTGGAGACACTGGAGAGTTGGGCAGAGAGGAACCTGATGAAGTGTACAATAACAACTGCAAGTGTAGAATCTTTCACTTGGGGAGGAATAACCCCAGGCACCAGCACAG
>NW_010306132.1:0-425 GCF_000700745.2 Antrostomus carolinensis
ATCTCAACCTACAAGTTTCTTCACTTTTACCCCTCCAATTGTCTCCCCAGTTCCCTGGGTTAGGAGGGAAGTAGGGGGTGCAAGTGGTTGTGTCATGTTTGGCTGCCAGCTAAGTTAAACTATCACAGTCATTTTGGCACCCAACGTGGGGCTCAAAAGGTTGAGATAACAACAGTTTTGACCAATGTGTGTTAGAAAGAAATCTGCAATAAGCATTTGTTATCACGACTTGGTTGTCAGTGGTCAGAATGTTGTCATGTTGGATTGCAGAGTTGCTCTTTGAAATCTTTGAGGTGGCACCTTACATGCAGTTTATATTGTTCACCCTCCCTAGGTGTTGGTTTGGGGTTAGAGGCACTGTGTGGTACAGTGCTGGATGTTAGTACAATAAAAAGACTGGTGGACAGCAGGATGACCATGAGCCA
>NW_010306133.1:0-4397 GCF_000700745.2 Antrostomus carolinensis
TTCCTTTCCTTTCCTTTCCTTTCCTTTCCATGGCTGTTTTATTTTTTAAATTTTGGATTTGGATGTAGATTTAAGAACTCTTTCACCTTTGAGAAAATTTCTTTAAGCTTTATAATATAGTATAGTTTTTAGTTTTTATAGTTCTCTGCATCAAAATGAAAGACACATTGAAACAGCAGTAAAGAAAGCTGACGAAGAGTACGTGACTGACTCCTGAGCCAACCAGGAGTACTGATTATCTTTTCCTTTTAAAAATTCAATATATTAAATTTCAAAGCATATCTGGTATCTGATGAGAACAAATATTGACTAGGTACCAAATTTTCTCTCTCTTTCAGAGTTGTCTCTCAAATGGGAAGGTAAGTCTGCATATTGGAAAAAAAAATGAACAGATTAATTTTGCTTAAATCTAACCATATTAAAACTATGTACCTATTTAAACTGTTTAGATTTCTGTTCAGTCAAAGGGGGGAAAAATGGCACTGTAAAATAAGAGTATTCTTAATAGGTGACTTAAGAGTAGAGCAGATCTTAGAGCAGACATTTAGACTTCAGATGAATAAGCTCAGGTCAAATTAATCACACAGTTTAATGGTGAGAGAGGTAATTCATTTTAATATTAACTGCCATTAACTGGTTCTCTAAAACTGACTGTACTGGGGATATTCTCACCTGATACTGAGACAAGGCCATTTCTTTTGGGCTGTGTAATCAACAGCTATGACTCTTTTAGAAATACTTGTTTCCAAATAAATAGAGTGGGCTATATGACTTTTGAAGGTCCCTTCCAACCCAAACCATTGTATGATTCGATGATTCTATTTTACATCTCTGAGGGTGTCCAGAGATTTTATGAGCTCTAAAAGTTGCTTGAGGCTCATTAACAGTGATAACAAATCTAATTCAACCTGTATTGTACAGTGGAATACAGAAAACAATTTTATGCTCTATATTCACAAACAAAGAGAAATTTACATTCAAATAGATTGGAGGGAAGCTTAAACTTGCTTTTAGAAATTTAGCCACAAGATATCAACCTCCTCTATGAAGTCTATTGTTTTTAAGCATACTTGCATGGTATGTAATTTGTTTTGGTTGGTTGGTTGATTTGTGGTTTAACAGGGAGGGGAGATTACTCATATTATTTTATGCATAATCCACATCTTTAAGTCTACAAATACCACTGCAAAATTAGATATCATGTTTTTAAGATCTTGCTGTGAGTAGACAGACAGTGCACAGTACTCCTTCAAGAAATATTCTCTACCAGACTGTTAAACACTTTTATTGAAGCACACAAACAAGAAAGGTAAAAGCATTTGCCTGAGTATAATATAATATCAGTTCCCAAGGTGAGGTAAAAAATTGTTTCATCTAGATTTGTGCAAAGGAATGTTAGAATAGTGATAGGACAATAATGCATTTTGGTCTAATGCTAAAAAAGAATATGCTGAAATTATTCCAAAGTAGACTCACTCATCCATGGGCATAGTTGTAAAGCATTGACTAAACTATTCAAATGTTCCCAGGTGTTTCTAAACACTGGGCTGAACAATTGCACATATGACAGTCATACTTTGCAATTCTGAGACATTTTTTCTATATCTTTAAAATCCCTTGAAGCAGTAACAATTATTTCCTGTACCTTTGAGACATTTACAAGTTAATTCAGTCCTTCCTTAGGTGAGATAAAGGGAATTGTTTAACTGATAATGCCAGAGGAAAGTGAAAATTAATAGCAACTGAAAATGGCTTAAAGAAATGTATGTTGCACCTAAGTTTCAAGTTAACCAGGATATATCAGTCAACAACTTAATATCCAAGTGGAAACCAGTAACAAGTGATGTCCCTCAAGGGTCCAGACAGGGACCAATGTTAAATATGATAGAAACATAGAAAGGTCTGGGTTGGAAGGGGCATTAAAGATCATCTAGTTCCAACCCCCCTGCCATGAACAGGGACACCTTCCACTAGATCAGGTTGCTCAAAGCCTCATCCAACCTAGTCTTAAACACTTCCAGTGAGGGGGCATCCACAACTTCCTCATTAATATCTTCATTATCTTCCTTCATTAATATCTTCATTAATAATGCAGATGGGATCATGAGCACTCAGTAAATTTGCAGATGACACCAAGCTGAGTGCTGCAGCCAATAAGTTTGTTGGAAGGGATGCCACCTGGAGCAGACCTTGACAGGCTCAAGGAGTGGTCCCTTTGGAACTTGTTCACATTGGAATGTGTTCAACAGGCCAAGGGAGGTGATTCTCCCCCTCTACTCTGCTCTCATGTGAACTCACCTGGAGTACTGCATCAAGTTCTGGTTAGCCCAGCATAAGAAAGACAGGGACCCTTCAGAGCAAATCCAAGACAAGGTCTACAAAAATGGTCAGAGGGCTGGAGCATTTCTGCTGTAAGGAAAGGCCGAGAGAGTTGGGGTTGTTCAGCCTTGAGAAGAGAAGGCTCCAGGGAGACCTTATTGCAGCTTTTCAATATATAAAAGTGGCTTATAATAAAGAGAGGACTTTTTACCAGGGCCTGTAGTGGCAGAACAAGGAGCAATGATTTTAAACTGAAAGAGGGTAGATTTAGATTGGATGTAAGGAATTTTTTTTTTTTTATTAGAAGAGTGATGAAACATTGGAACAGGTTGTCCAGAGAAGTTGTGGATGCCCCATCTCTGGAAGTGTTCAAAGTCAGGTTGGATGGGGCTCTTAGAAACATGATCTTGTGAAAGATGTCTCTGCCCATCACAGAGGATGTGGACTATACGATCTTTAAATGTCGCTTCCATATCAAAATATTCTATGATTCTACAGTAAATTGTTGGAAATTTTAATTCCTTCTCCCCTTCTCTGCTTCCTATCCCATGGAGTCAAATATACATAAGTAAGGCAAATATTGTCTCAAGAAATATTAGTACCTGACTAGTGACCAACTTACATCCTCAATATCCATAATTTTTAATATATTTTGGGTAATTTATACTACATAATGTTTTAACTCAATGAAAATATGTTAAGAGTCATAGTGCATATATTGTTACAAGTATTTGTACTTGTATTTCACAATATGTACCATTTAAGAAGCTTCTGGTGATTATCTTGCATCCTGAATCACTCTCTGCAAATACTGTTTTTACTTATTCAGTCATGCATATAAAACAATACATTCATATGCATCCAGGATA
This sequence comes from Antrostomus carolinensis, assembly GCF_000700745.2. Classification (NCBI taxonomy): domain Eukaryota; kingdom Metazoa; phylum Chordata; class Aves; order Caprimulgiformes; family Caprimulgidae; genus Antrostomus; species Antrostomus carolinensis. Next base: position 3,189 of record NW_010306133.1, read on the forward strand.
TGTCAGTCAAGACTTACTAGAAAAATTCACAGAAGCAAGCTTTAAAGTTAAGTTCTTGGAGTTTATACATTTCTGATTAACTTCAGAGGCTGAAACATTTTTCAACAGATCATTACTTGCTTTTGTTGCCCCTAAGTTTTAAAAACAGAACAGGTAGAGCTTTAATGGCAGCATTGCTGGTGACTATTACTGTGTATGAACAAGTTTTCATGGTTTGATAAATGCATTACATTATATGTACATTTATTTTTCATACAGTGCTTTCGTTCATGTATAGGTAGACATGTACAAAGCTTTCATCGTACACTAAGCAGCACATACCTGCTTCTGCCAAGATGTACTGCCATATTTTGTCAATTGCCCCTTCAGTTTATTCTCTTGACTATCTCAGGTAGGACACTAATCTCTGCAACCAAAATGCTTTGCATATTTTGTGATGCTGTGTAAGTGATGGTATACATAAATAGCATGCTTGCTGTCCAGATGAAGGAGCAGAGGAATCATTTTTAGCATTGTCTAACCAGTGTCCTTTTTTGACATAAACCTACATGCTGGTAACAGAATCACTATTAGTTAGTTGAGAATGATAGAATAACATTCTGAGGCATCCTTGTTGTTTTCCCACAATTTTTAGTAGTTTCATTCTACTAACAGCAAAAGAGAGTAGTGTAAAATCTAGACAAAAGACAGCACATTATTGGAAGAGAGATAGATGTCAGGATGTCACATTAGAAGCAAAGAGACAGACCAGACAGATTAGGCAGTCACAGGGGCACATTTTAGTTAAATTTACAGTCTCTCAAACTAAGGCCATGATTATGGTCTAACTGTGACGCTCACATGAATTCAGTGTCAATGAAAAGGGAATCAGGACCACAAATTCAGTGTTGTTGTTCTTGGTCTACAACGATGCAACCCTAGAATGGAAGTTCTAAGTTTGTATTACAGATTTTTCTAAAAAAACATAGATCCTCATTGACATACTTTTCACATGGAGTTTCATAACATAAATGGATTAATCAGGGGGAGAAAGAAGTCTAGTTCTTCCCCACAGAAAGAGGACTTGCAGTGGCAGCTGAAGGCAAATGCATAGGAGTCAAGTTAACCTACTTTGAGAAATAAAGTTTTTATATCTCTGTTGTATATCAAACAGTAAGTTTTTGTCACCACATAGCCTAGTCAGAGGTTTATATCACTTGATAGAAAGGG
>NW_010306133.1:4426-5774 GCF_000700745.2 Antrostomus carolinensis
CTCTCATTGCTGCTTAATTCCATGTGCTTTTATATTCCTCAGTTGCTACATAATAAGGAGACATATTTCATGTATATATGTTAAACTGCAATATCTGCTGCAAATTATCTTCACTTGGCAAGTACTTTAAGTGTCTTGTTAATTGGCTGCTGCATGTATACAGTATCACCGCTGTCAGAAATATCTGCAAAGCTTGTAACTATGGAAACTGATCGTTGCTACTTTGTTGTTAATTGGAAAAATATTTAGCATATAAATTATAAATAATTCAAATTTTAAAAATCTTAAGAAAAAAATCTAAATAATTATTAGAATTTCAGCTTCATATTTCAAAAAGAAATTTTGTAAGTAACTATCTTGGAAAGAATTGTGACACTTCTAAAATAACAGCTATATATTGAGTCCAATAAAATAATCAAAGTAATCAACTAAGCTAACAGAATGTGAAACGTGTGTCAAACACTGCCAAACACTACACACAGATCAATTTCAAAACAGGGGAACCTAACACGAATACCCAGTAATTTATATAGAAGCGTACACATTGGATTAAGTTCCTAAAAATGTACCTCTGTGCCCAGCTTCAGTCACTGGACTTTTTTGGAGATGGGTCTTCAAGTGTTGAGTAGGTAGATATGAGAGAATGATAGTAGATTTGCTAGCTCTCCTAATCCAATTCATTTTAGTAAACTCAGCAGAGCTTGCCACCCTTGGCTTGTTGCCTCAGAACATTTAATTAATTTGGCCCCTATTTGTGATTTGCAAGGGAAAGATGCCTAGCTTATTAACTAGCTTTACAAAATCATAAATACAGTACCTAAATGCAGGGACAGATTCTTGAATTTTCTCCCAGACACTATTGTGACAATGTAAAAGAGATTAAAAGAAGCCTTCTCCTCTTTTATGATGATTTATCCCAAAATCTATAATAATAGGAAGCACAACAACAGTAGGATTCACTTTCCCACCTTTTTTTTTTAATCCTGTTATCCCTACCTCATAAACAATTCTTTGGGGAGTACAGCTGCTTGGTATTCATTAGAGCTCATTGTAGGCTACACTCATCTGGTCAGAAAATCTCAAAGCCAGAAGAGAACCTGAGCACAAGAGACAATCCAGGCCTAACTAAAAAAAAATGTGTGCAACTAAAAGCAGCACAGATAAGGCAAGATCAGAATATTAATTTTGTAGGGCTTTTGGTATCCCTCTACAAATTCTTCATAATTTGACACATAATCAACACAATTATGGGTTTTAGTTCTCACTGTTGTTGTGGTTTAGTTAATTAAATAACATTATTATATGAAATATTTTTATTTTCAAATTAATTTATTATAATTATTAATTA
>NW_010306134.1:0-35670 GCF_000700745.2 Antrostomus carolinensis
CCCCCGTTTTTCCCTCCCCCGTTTTCCCTCTTTTTTTTCTGACTAATAGTGCGAAGACTACACTAGGAACTGCTTTCTTCACATGCAGACTGCCAGGGACCTCTTGAGTTATGTTTGAAGACTAGAGTATACTTCTGCAATTGCAACTCTCACAGGATATAAAAATAATGCTGATCTGTAAATAATCAAATAAGAACTTTCTTTTTGGTGCTTTTAAAAATCAAACAAACCAGTCTTTACCAGCCATGACAATATGCAATGACAAAGTCTCTGTTAGGAGGTAGTGCAGGCTGATAAATGAATGTGCAAAGTGAAAAAGATGGTGTCTTGGACCTGGCATTTACACTAATACGTGTTTTGCAGAGATTATACTCTGTGCTAATTCTAGCCTGGTTTTCTAGATGCAACGCTCATACAGGATGGGAAGGAATTTTGTGTAGTTCTGGAGCACATAATCTAGCTTCCTTTCAGATGAAAAGAATCTTGTTTGTGCACTTTGTCCCCTTATTTTACTGTGGTTCATATAATACCACAGACTTAATCGAGAAATTTGCATTTAAAACAAACAAACCACACTTCTGATCCAAAATACAGTCCTAATGTAGACATTCCCAGGGTTGGTTATACGTTATACAACACTGGTATTGAAAGTCTGTGTGTTGCACATTCTAATTGCCTTTCATTATGAGGGACATGGCTCATTACATTTAGACCCAAATGTATGAACAGGTTTGGTTGGGGTGGAAAGAGCTCACTTCTGTCATTAAAAATCAATTTGATTAGGTATGTGGAATCATAACACTAAGGTTATAGAGGAATTGCTCTGTGTTACACTAAATGGGAATAAATCTCAGTATAATTTTCAAACTATCTGCTGTGAGTGTGAGCCCCAGCATACTGGCAGGTTGAGAGGAATGTTGTTCAGCAGAAGCTAAGCCTGTCAGAGCAGACAGAGTGTCCCAGATCTACCACAGATGTAATGAGGCAAGCTGATCTAAAATTCAGATCTGTCAGTAAGTATAAGGTGGTATTTTTTTATTCAGCATGTATAAATGTACAATAGATATCTCTATTAATTTAAACTCAGAATAGAAGATAAACACAAGTGCTATTAAACAAAATATTAGTGATATTTGTTATCTTGATAAACACTCAGTTACAAGAAGCCAGTGAGAACTGCTGAAGAACAGAAGTTCCAATGCAGATAGGTAGTATAAGAGAAAGTGGAAAAAAATAATTAAGAGAATACATAGTAACTTTGTCATGTTTCTCAAACTAGTTAGTATAACTATCTCAGCATCTTCTTGTATGTCTAAGTATGTTGATAGTCTCATGAGCACCCATCACAAATGGAATCATTCCTGTCATTTAAATTCCCCAATCCTGGCTGAAAAAATGCGGAGGTATCTCTTGGGTTGTGATGATCCTTTCCTTCCACTTTGAAGGAAAAGTGTCAGTTGCTCAGCTCAGAATGCCCTGATTGCTGGCATTAAATGTCTGCTCCTCTGAATGACTGAGATTTCTATATCCTGCTCTTAACTCCTGAATTTCATGTTACTACTTAAACTCATCATGTTTCATAGTCTCTTGAAAAGAATAGCAGTATCTTAAATTAAAAACCATCTGATATGAAAGTGTAATAAAGAAGAGTTTTTGTAATCTGGTACAGGTGCTGCGGAAGTATGCCATCATTTAAAGCTATGTAAGAAGAGGATTATATGGGAAGTTAGAAAGTGTTCTGTGATAAAGAGCATAGAGCAGTACGAGTATTTGTGGCAGAGTATGCCTTTTAAGAGCTCTGGTAAGATGTAGGATGTTGATAATGCATATCAGTGTTTCACTCTTGCACACCGTCCTGAAAATATGATTGGTTTGATAATTGTGAAGTTTTTTGTTAAAAGAGTATATTAAATTAAATCCTTACATTTCTTTGGCCTAAAGAAATTTCCATCAGAGTTCAGTGTATACCAAAAAAATTCATAATTGAGTTAGGCTGCAGATAGTATAACATGATGTTATATTCCAAATCTTGTTATAGGCAAAAAGGAAACATACCTTATGTGTAAAAACAGGAGTATGTTGTTATTATATTCAAAGGATAATTATTACTGATGTGGATTTAATTGTTACAGAAAGCAGGAAAAAAAAAAAAAGAGTACTACTACACAGAAGGAGTCTCTGTAATATAGTTAAAATTGTTCTAAACCACACATGCCCTACTGTCTACACTTTTTTCCTGATAATGCTTTCCCTTCTCATCTGGGTCCTTAGGCTGATGGCTTCCATCTGGAGTGCTTGTGGCAGGGAATGGATTGGCAAGTTGTCAGCATTGCAAGTCCTTTACTAGGAGGAAAATGATCAGACTTGTGTCTTCCTTGCTTTATCATTTACGTGCATTCCTTCTAATTTTGCGAACATGCTTTTACACCTTGCTTTTCTTTCATCTGCAACTGCATGTTACATGTGACTTTAAGTATTCTTATGAAGCCTTTCTGTGTTACCACTAAAACCATTTCTGTCCTGCTCCAATTTTGTATTTATCTAACTGGCAACTGGTGAATTTGGAGTCTTGGGGTGTCCAGTGCAAAGCCTGCATGACATCTCTCTGGTTTATGCCTGTACTCCACAGTATCCTGTGTCTCCAGTTCTCACAGCCTCTGCTACCATTCCAGGCCTGTATTTCTGTGCACTGTATCACTGTGCTTGTTGTAAATATCCTGTTCTACACAGAGTAACTACTTTTTACTATTATCTATATAGAAATGTTAGTTGTACCATACAAAGATAACTACAGCCATTTGGTTATTAGAAAAAATGCTATTACAGCTAAACCAGGTAAAAATAATCCAGCCAGGTCAAGAAAGGTGCATCCTGAGGCTTTGCAAGCTCAGCACAATACCTGTAGCCTGTTATTAACAATGGCAATAAAATATTGCTGGGCTACAGGAATACAATGTCTGTGTGAAACTGTGCAACTGAGAAGTTTGGGAAGCCAAATAACTGAAGGGTGAACTAGGAATGTTAAGGAAGACTTTTTTGTATTTGGTTGGCAAGCAACACTGTCAATTAAGTATTAAAAAAAGTAATAGAACATCATTATCATCAGTTTAAAAATCATATGGTCTTTGACAGAGGTAAGGACAAGTATCATTCACTAGTTTGATGTTTCCGTGGCTACAGAAGAAACAATTTAGGGTTAGTTGATATTAATGCAGAGTTGACTGCAAGCAGAGGGATTTCCTAGCAGGAGCTGTGTAGCCTGGAAGATTTCAGCCTATCAGTACTGATAGTCTTTGTTCATTTGTTATGGAGCTGGAACTGTAATTTGCTTGAAGGAGGAGCATGGACTCTGGGATCTAGTAGAGATGAGACTTGTATCATCTGGATTCACCTCCTGCTTGGCTGATTCTCCCAGGTAGAGCTGGGTAAAGGCAATGAGGAGCTTTCATAGATGCTCTTCCAAACAAAATCCAGAAGCTGAATCTGGCTTTCATTACGCTCAGTGGTCTTCTTCAAGTACAGCTCTCAGGGTCTTCTGTCTCTTCAGTGACTGTTTACTCATGGGTGTTCATCCAATCCTCAAGTCATTAACAGGTATCCTAGTAACTGTAGAGACTGATTGGAGACAAATGTGTAAACATAGCTGCAGAATAAAATATGTGCACTTTACCCCAAGTGATAAAGATCTTTAACTTTCTGTTTCTTTTGTGTTTGTCTGATTGAAACTTAAAGATTATTACATTTATCATCTTTCCTTTTCCCTGTCAGAAAGATGTGGAATCTTAGCTTGCACTTAAAGAGGAAAGGACAAGTATCAGAACTTCCTTTTTTTTTTTTTTTTTTTTTTTTTTTTTTAAATAAATAAATAAATAAATAAATAAATTGTACCAAGCTGGTAAAATATTAGCTTTTAATATTTTTTTTTTTTTCCCTTGGTGGTAGGAATAAATAAATGGAAGGAAAAATGAAACAAATTAGACTTTGGTGGGGGGTTTTGGGGGGTTTTTTTTTGTTTTTTTTTCCTAGGGCCTAAATTTCGTTATTGTTAGTTCTGAACACCATATTTTTCTGAATATGCATCACATTTGTTTTGGATTATTTAATTTAACTTTTTTCCAGATGAGCTAGCTTTATTAAATGCTTGTCATGGATGAGCAAACAAAGTTTGTGCAGAGTATAAATATCTATGATTAGTCTTACACAGTATTTTGTAATCTAAGGTTTAACGACTATGTAAAATGTTTTCATCCGAGCTTGTTAAGCCATTGTGGGGAGAGTGGGCTGGGGTAGGGGGAGGAAACAGTTTAAAATCCATTAGTGAAACAGAACCAGGACACCAACTACTTAAAAAAAAAATACATCAGACCCCAGTATATGCCCCACCTAAGGGATGAACTTCCAAGAAACTCAGACTATTAGTGTGGGCAGTTCATGTTATTCATACCTACCCCTCTCTGAATGAGTGAAGCTGTACTCTAAGGTACATGACTACAGCCTGGGTAGCATAGATGAGACAGTCCCCAGAGTTGCTGGCCAGTTCATAGTATTTTGCCTGAGGTAGTACAGTGGGAAACCTCATATAAAGCCAGCTTGATAAAGCCTGAGCAGGTGACATGGCTGCATGCATGTGGTCATGTTCGTTGAAGCTTTGGAAGCTATTGTAGCTTCAGACCTCTTTACAGCAAAATTCATATTTGATTTTGCTCTCTTTATTGAAAAAATCAAGTTACTTGTTCTGTATTCTTTGGAGATTTCTTTTTTAGCTTGCTGTTTTAAAGTAGTGAATATGTAGTAATTTTCCTTGAAGCTGTCTTGCATTCTAAGAATAAGTGAGTAATGACAAAGAGCCATTTGTAGATTATGACAATTTGCTACTTAGGGATTTGTTGACTTACGAAGTTCACAGTCAGTTGTTGTCTGTGTAAAGTAATAGGTTTCCTTTGTATATTAAATCTTTCTATCATTATTATTTATAGAGCCTTCTTAAATAGGTTGTCTTCAACTCCGTAATTGTATACTAGTGATTACATCCTTCATGACCATTGTGAATCCACCTCATTTTTCAACAGTGTACCCCTAATTGTTAAGCACCAAAAAAATTGCCAGGTGGCACAGTGATTTTTTTCTGTGTTCTAATAGTGTTGCTCTATACCTAATGAAGGTTCAAAAACATCTGTTGACATTAACTGCTCTGAACTAATTATGACCAATCCAATACATAGCTCATTACCACTAAGAATGTTGATAGGACAGAAAAAAAAAATAAAAATCTTATTTTCATTTTGGTTCATTTTGTTTCTTGCACTGTGATAATGATCTATGAAGACTGGATTAAGTGTCTATCTTGGCGTATTTGAGCCTAGTTGACCTAGTGTGAATTACATGAGGATCTTTTAAAAGTTTGGAGGCTTGCCTAAAGGTCTTAAATATATAATTTATCACAAAGTTTTTCATTTGCATATTTAATTTATTTGCAATTAAGCCCTAAATTATTACTTGGCCATTAATTTGAATTTAGCTTGTCATGTAATTAATCAGTCTGTTACTGCTAGAGATGCCATAACACTGATTCATTTTGGGTTTTGTTTGCACTCCAGTTTTCTTATCAGTTCACTTGGGTTGTTTAGTGCTGAAGTAGCTTAATTTTGTAATCTGGAATAGATTTGCTTGTTTCACTGTAACTGATCTTTTTCCATAGTATAAATTATTAAAGCCAGGTTGATGATAGGTTTATAGAGACATACAGTGAATTTCCCCACAGAGCAAGAGCAAGGGCTTGTTTCATGGCAAATGGGCAACAACTACATGGTTGGCACCACATGATGCTTTACATCAGCCTGGTGCCTGTATGCCTTTGCACCCCAGGTGCTCTAAGTGGTTAAAAATTGTTATCGAGCCAAGGTGCAGATAGGTGTTTTATGTCTCTGTGTATTTGCATGATGTCTGAATAGTTAGAAAAATGTTGCATTGTGAATTATATAAAGTGATGAGGCAAAATTTACAAGAATTGACAAAATCCGCTGTGCACAAATGTTGGAGCTGATTCCTGAAAAATATTAATCACATCAGTAGCAAAGCACATCCTTTCTTTTTCTGTCTCTGGGGTACCTGCCAAGAGCCCTCTGACTGCTGTGGGTTACTTGTATTGCTGCTCTTATGTTTCAGAAATGAAATAATGTAACAATGTTAGTAATTTGTGATATTGGAACAAAACCTTCAAATAATGCACATGATATATTTCATGGAATAGAGTAAGCAAAACTATAATTTATGGGTGTAAACCTTACACTAGTCGGGAAGAGGTGAATAGGAGATTCCTGTTACAGTTATTCTTTGATCTGAGGTTTAACATCACATACACATCTAGCAAGTATATCTACTGCACTCTGGTTTCTCATGTAACTTGTAGGAGTACCCAGATTAAAAAAATTAAAGATAAAAACTTTAAGTGGGCAAAATTTAATTGAAAGCATGAATCGATGCTGTATACAAGCAGAATTCAACTCTGCTAAAAGTAATTTAGAGATTCTAACTATGCCTTAATGAACCTAACAATCAGAAAACATATGGCATGCTTTGATGGACAAACAAGAAGTTAATGCTGTGACTGGAAGTCTGATGGTAAATCTGCAAGCTTTATTAATCTTTTTGTGGATTTTCTAAGGCAAAAGACATTGACAGAGTGATGACATAGGAAAAACAATGAGGCTTCATCCTCTTAGAGGAACTTCAGCAAAAAGCTCTGTAATAAAGTCTACCATTAGGTTTTGAATAACTTAATTAAGGATTCTGTTTACAGCTTTGTGTGGTTGGAAAGCTCCTGTCAGTATCTCAAAGTACTTGAAGGAGTACTCAGTAAACACCTGTTGCTCATGTTCAGTAGCAGCATAATGCAGCACAGGAAAAGATACTTCTCATTTTGACACAGTTCAGATCCAAGTCACTGATCTGGAGATTAATTGTTCTGCTCTGAGCTGTGTGGTTTGCCCTCTTCTTTCAACTCTCTACAAATGAAATAAGTTGTTTGCCCCTTCTTTGGCAAAATGGATCCTCCTTAAGTGAGTATTAATATGTCTTGAATGACTGTAACACTTGAACCAAGGAGTGGATGATCCCCAAGAGACTTAAAGTTTCTTTCACTACAAACTGAAACAGGCCAAACATCAGCCTTTTAGAAAGTTTAGCTCTAAGAAGTCCAGTAGGGATGGTGAACAGATTCAAAAGATAGTTATAAAGTGAAGAAAGATTACTTAACTAGTAAATGTGCTGTAAATTGATTCTTTGTGCAGACATGGAATTCTTCCTGTCTTTCCTCTTAAGTGCTTTTTAAGGTGATTTGCAGACTTTTACGGACTATATTTCAAGACTTTTAAGTTCATTGAGTAGTGCTTTATTAATATGTTGAAATAGCAAATTACTAAGTTAAACACCAGCAAACAGGTTGGGGTTTGTTTCTGCAATTAAATGGTATGCCTGAAGTTCCCACTTAATCAATTGTAGTTATGAGTCTTACAGTCTGAAAGCTTCTTGATTTGATTTAAATGATTGATGTTGATTATTTCATTTTGAGATGTTTTTATCTGTGATTTTTATCTAGATATTGAAATGAATGCCACGAATATTACAGCAGCAGTATTGATAACTTTGTTTTGATTTATGTATCAGTGGTTTTTAATGTGAAACTCAAACATGAATTTTGAAGCTCTAATTAACATTTGTGTTCTGACAAACTGGAACTGACTTTTCTATTAAGGGGATGTAATTTCAAATGTGCAATGAAAAAGAATTTCAAGGTGAATATGATGCAAGGCTTAGGCTTTAAAAAAAAAAAAAAAGATGTTTAAGATGTAATTACAATAAATGTTCCCTGAGGAAAACATAGGATTATTTGACTCGATATATAACATCTCTTTATTTTTAATACACTTCAAGTGTATAGCTAAACCATAAGTCACTTTTGTTTTTAAATACATAAATAAGGAGACTGTCTGAAAAAATGAAATATAAAATAAACTGTTTTTGACGCAACACTGGCTGAAATCTGTTCTTTAAAAACAAAGCTCGCAAGAACAATAGCACTATCCTTTTCACGGAGAATGGTGGGGAATAGCAAAATAGCATCTATATCATAGTCTGAGACAAAGTAATCCACTACCAGGCATTTTGTGGAATTTTGGCTAAAATGAAAGATGGGATTTTTGTCTTTTTGTCTTCTCTTCATTATTATTTTTTAAACCATCTGATTTTAAAAACAGAAGTAAAGCCTATTACTTATTTGACTATTTTACTACAATTCAGTCCTTACTTCTGCACTTTTCAGTGACACTAGCCATGTGAACTCTTAATAATCATAACCCCTTAAACCCTATAATACATATCCATCTGTTAATTTGTATAGATACAGTTCTTGCACAGTTTCTTGACACTGTTTATTACTGAGGAAATAACTATACTTAGAGGGTAGTAACTGAAGGCCATTCCTACAGTATTCTAAGGAGTTCATGTGATGAGGAGGAGAGGAATTGTTTCGAAAGTGCTAGTGTGCGGGGTAGTACTCTTTTGAACTTTGAAGGAAGACCTTGTATAACCAAGTTTTGCTAGTGTTTCAGGTACAAATTCTTGGGGAAACTGCTTTTTTCAGTTTTACCTCTGTGTTTTACCCTGCACACCTGTGGCAAGCAAGAGCACGCTAGCATGTTGGAACTACAGAAAACCTGGATACAAACAAGCAATGGTTTCAGCTGGCAGCTGTCTTTGGTGGCTCCCTTTATCTGAGAGCCAGAATGAAAATGGATCATCTTTTTTTCACCAAGCTCCGTTGTGCATCATTGGTTTTCATAAACATTTTTTCCATGAATCAAGACTAGTCTCATCCAAAAGGGTGGCTTCAATTCTTACGCATCTGAACCGGTCTTCTTGAAAAGGGTAATGGCCTATTTCACCTCTTCACATAGATGTTACTTATTTGCAGACTGGATGCTGATCATCTTATTCCTTCAAGTACTTGCAGAATGAGTACCATTATAACAATTTTATTATTTTTATTCAACTGTTCCAAACAACCAAACTACAAAACATTTGACTGTGCTGTGTATCAAACAGTCTTATGATATATCTGAGTGCAATGTATATTCTGGACCTGATAAGAATCTTCATTCCAGTCTTGTATAAATCTCAGAATCAATACAGACTCTTTAAAAGGAAAGACACTGGTCATTTACATATCTTTATCTGTGTCTGAAACCAATTGGGGAGATAATTAAATATCTGATGTAGTTTAATTTTAAGAATGAGAACATTATCTTTGCATACACTCCTAATGCATCCTCCAAAATCTCTTCCTGTTGCCTCTCAAAGAAACATAGTAGCCTTCCCAAACCTTTCTTGCCCATCATTCTAACCCTATAATTGTACTTTCTATTCTCATCACTGAGTGAGGCTGGTGGTCTATGGGATCAATCTTGAGTAATCATGTAATTAAAAGCACAAAACAAAACACATAAACAAGAGAACAGGATTAAGGCTGCTCTGAAATGTCTAATCCAATTCCTTCCTCACCATCCTGTACATCTTTGATGCTGGCACAAATAGGGTTTCAATTCTTTCTTTCCCAATCTTTATGTGATGTATCAGCAGAAGAGATTATACCTTCTGTAGTATATAATGGTTCTCTAATGCGGTATAGGCATTAACTACATAATATTGCAGCAAGAGAAAACTGGTATATCTGTCTTGTACTGCATCAAAGATATGTAATAAATAAATGATATTATGGTTTACATCTGAAAAGGAAGCTCCTTCCATAAGCCAGGGCAAATACTTAATGGGTATTTTGAGAGACAATATTATTAAATCTGAGATTCAAGTATGTAATATTTAGAATATTTGATGCTATTGCCATGTCCCATAAACTGTGTAGCCCCATTTAGCAATAAAGTTCTAGGAGTACAAAACTGTACTATATTATTTAGTAATAATGAAATGGAAGTGAACATCACTTTTTTTTTTTTTTTTTTTCTTAACAAAAGAAATATTCATTGGTAAAGTGTGGTAGGAGACAAAAATGTGGCCTGCCTCAAGGGAATCCTTTTGGATTCCTCACTCCAAGACCGATGAGTGGACCAAGGGCAGTACCACCATTGTGCTACATTTTGAATGTAAGCACAATGGTTGTACATGGCTAAGCAAATGGCTTAGCAAAATAAGTTTTACTTTGTTGTTGAAAATGCTCCCCGTGTTTTTGTGTCTGAGCAAAACAGAGCAGAAAAAGCCTCTGCTAAATCTCAGATGACTGTTCCAGACAATGAAAATGCTCTTAAAGAATTGTAACATCCTTGTTATAGCGGAAACGGTTAGGCAGGATAGAAATGTATAATATAAATTCATAAATGGACTGAGACATCCACGTGCTTAATTGATCATAGGAAAGTTAGTAGCCAAAATCCTGTTTGGCACAATAAAATATCCCAGTGCATAGACTGCAGCAGCTCATTTTGGACTATTGGACCATTTTATATTTGGAAAACAATAGCTTGTGTCAATAGGGTGATACAGATAGACAAGAGTGAGCAATGTTAGAAAGTTATTTCTGCAATGACAGTAAGGGCAGATGGAGAATCCATGACATTTAGCTCAGAATAGTATATAATTGCGGGGCTGCACCAGATCACTATCAATCAGCAAGTTTTGATATTTTTTACCAGGTACCAAAACCTAGAATATTCTTATACTTGAGATTAGAAGCTGTTTTTTTCACCCCACCATAAATATAGCCCTCATTTGCATTATCATCTAGTTCTCTAAATGTCATTTTTAAAATATGAATTTATTAAATGTCAGTTGAGCAGGATAATTTCAATAGTTATTTTCTCCTACCATTATTCTGTTGCCACTATCCTATTATTAAGGACATTTTAACTGTTGATTGCTTATATTACTGATTGGAACCTTTGTTTGTCTGTGTTAAAAACAAGCTTTTTTAATGTGGCCTAATTTTTCTTTTCCTCCATTAGAAGCCAATGCAAACAATGGAATATAATTTCAAAATCATAGTGCAAATTCTACTTTGTTGAAAGGTGTTTTGTCTTATACTGAAGATAATTCTGCCTTCATTCTACCTCAAGCTGGGTGTTAGCATCCTTGTGATCTCTTTTCATTTTGTCTCATCAGAGGATTTTCAGAAAAGACTCAATTAATTTTAGCCACAATTGACACTATCAAATTATCAATCTTTCTGCAAAATCTGATTCTCTAATTAATGTTGTAGCATATGTGCATTAATCTGTCTGCTACTTCTGCTCTCTAATGAGACAGATACTTAAAATGCTTTCTTAAGAAATAATAATAAACTGACTGGCTATGCATGACGTTATCAGCTAATAAATAAGATAGTAGTAGCTTTTGTAATCATCCCCATCCTTCAACTCTTACATCGTCAATGGTTTTACTCATCATACCTTTAGATCCAGATACTAGGGATTCAATATGTATTTAAAAATTTGGCAGTTACTCATTCTAGACTAAACAAACGTCAATATGACTTGAAAATACTTTTTCTTTAATCTTTATTTTTTTAAAAAGATAAAAATAAAGCAGGATACTCTGTTAGTTCAGTATCAGGAATGTGCAATTTGCAATGTTCTGTTCATAGTGACATCTAGTGGTGTAGGGTTCTGCTGAATCAATGGAATAACCCAATACAAACGTGCTAAAACATGTTAAGAATAAAATGTTGCATGAAAATTAACACTCTGATGGTTGGAGATAGTACTGACCTTACTGATCTATGCATTCATTTACAGCTGATATGTCTTGAAAGTCCTTTGTAAAAGACCACTTGTATGATGTACATTACATAAAAATCATGCATGTATTTTTACCAATAATCTTTATTTTCACTAAACAAAAAGTAAGACAATAGTATCAATGCTTGTGAATCGAGGTTAAAGACAGGCTATTTTTGAAAGAATAACATTGCTAGAGCAGTGTGTATAAGTACATTTCATATGGGCAAATGGAATTAAATGAAAATGTACCAAAAACTTAATTACCCCCCTCTCCCTCCTTACAGTCGCCAGGATGCTCTGATGTTGTGTTCAAGCTTGATTTTTAAATTCATTTATTTAAAAAAAGGATAAATACTTACGTAGGGATAAGCTGATTGCAGTAGCCTAGTCCCAGGCAACTAAAGGCCACAGGTCATGACCATGATAGGTTGCCTGGTTTGTTTTGTTGTTTGTTTTTTGGGGGGTTTTTGAGGTTTTTTAAATGTTATTTGAGGATCAGGTTTTGGCAATCAGAATGATTTCCAGTTCATTTATCCTGAGCTTTGGCTGGTGGAGATCTGATCAGGAACAAACACTCAAGTGCCATACATTGAAGAGTTTTGCCCTGTCTTAGCCAGGAAAATATATTTCTTTAAACAATGCAGCCAGCTTTCTGTATGAGCTTTTATTTTTTCCTTGGAAAGGTCAGTTTGTCCCGTTCCCCCTCCTCTCCCACCTTCTGTTTTTTGGCTTTTTTTTGTTGTGTTGTTTTTTTTTTTTCCCTATGCTGAAACCCGCCACATGTTTCTCTATGTACATTAAAGTAGGAACCCACATTACAAATAACACGTTATTTCCTGTCACCACAAAAAACCTAAAACACCCTTCCAGAAAATTGTGTGCTTCGATCCCTTTCCCAATATTTATCAGTATTGATTGAGTTTGCTTTTCCCAAAACTTTCTTTTTCTACATGAAACCGATGTAGATGAAAAGACAATATTCCTTGTAAGCAGTTTTGTTTGTTATACAGGAGAGATTTTTCAACTATACAAACTGCCTAGAAAAATGTAGAATTTGTTTAGTCACTGATAGTTTTATTATAATTGCTTTTGTGTGTATCTAGACGCTGAAATACTGTTATTGTTTGATGGAACAGTGTTAGTGGTAGACAGGACATTGAAATCCGCATTTGACAGAAACATAGCTGGCAATTAAGAAATAAAATTTAATTTTAAAAAAGCCTAAACCAAATATATGTTACATCTTAAGCCTGCAGAAAGATACAGGTAAGTTGAAAGTGAATATGTAGATACAAAATAAAAATTTCACTGAAGATCTTCCATTTTCGTGCACAACTAGATTTTGGTTTCTGAAAAGTTGTGCTTTCTTGCCCTCCCTTCTGTTCTACATGTTTAATGTTGTGCTTCCTCTGATACAACTCTGACTGCTTTGATGGATTTGCTTAAGCAAAACTATGGTTGGAGACAAACGTAACTGTCATTGTGGGGTCTGTGGTTTTGCTGTGGTGGTGGGAAGAGCAAGGAAAGTCCTGAGAAGTATATGTGAATTTGTATACTTTATCCTGGGACAAGTATTGATATCCTTAACTCTGCACTATGAGGTGTTTGAAATTTGGTCTGTTGGTGAAAACAGAAATTTAATCTTTTAGAAGTGCCTGTACAATTTCTATTAAAAAGTAAACACATATGTATTTGGGATAGACTGTGATAGAATTACTTCTTCCTATTTTTTAAGCAGCTTTAATTATTTTTCAGAATTAACCATTTGCTTCTGCTTTGAATGCCTGAAAGTGATACTCTCTTTGAGTTTTTGCTGTGTGCTACTGAGCTTCATTAATGATTGAGATCATTGTATGCCTCTCAGTATAACAAGGAAGGGAAAATATTTTTCTCAGAAACAGGGAAAAGAAGCAGAACTTCCTGTAAACATAAAAACTATTTAAGAATGGCTATGCATTATACGTCTAGTTATCAGTGCTTAAACAGAACCCCTTCCACACACAGACAAACAGAAGTTAAGGAGAACGTGTGTAAAGTGGTCCCCAAACTTGTGAAAATTAAGCAGTGGTCAAGGCTCATTAGCATGTGTTGCTAAGGCTCTATCTGGAGCTGTGCAGTGATAAACAAGTTTGCCTTAGATTTTCCAAGAGGTCTGGAAAAAAAAAACCAAACAAAACATAAATCTTAAAATTCGTAGTCTGCTGGGCTTTGACTTACCCTTTCAATCCACATTCACAGCTGGACTCCAGCAGATATCAAAGTATCCCAGCTGCTCAGTAGAGCCACCAAACACCATCTCTTCATGCAGGACTCCTTTGAAAAGTGTGGAGGGAAGAGAAGGGAAAAAAACCCTAAGTCCTAATTTGATGTGCCAGAAATGTAAAGTAAAAGAGGTGGAGAAGAAGCAATGCAGTTCTGGTTACTGAAATCTATGGGACCTGTGTATTTGATTCCAAAAGCACAGCTGTGCTTTAGGAGTCTGGGTTACTAGCAACTCATTAAAGTAATATACATATATTGACTGCATTTGAGAGCAACAGCTGTGAAGTCACACTTGTAAATTCCAAAAAAAAAAAAAAAGTAAATTTGTGCTCTAAGGCTTATGCAATGTGTCATTGAAAAAGGTATCTTAACCAAAATATAGTTTTCGATGCTTTTGATATTTAAACAACTTGGTATCTGTTTTATCAGTCTCATTGATATTTATAAGAAATAGTGCTTACAACAGCACTTTCGGAAAGGATCAAGGCACAGGACAGGAAATTGTTAATTATAAGTTCACTTCTATTTCTACTACTAATTACAATGAATTGCAATTAATAGCAGAACTAGAAGTAGTAGGACAGGTCTGAAATGTTATCCAAAATAGAGAAAACTTTATCAGGCATGCTGAATATCCCAGAAGTTAGTGTCAGCTATGAAGCTGCCCAGGATATCCAGTATGTACTGGAGTGGCCTACCTGAAGTGCAGATTATACTGCTGATTATGCTGTTGTCAATACTGAAGTTAGGTAAGAGCTATCTGAGAAGAATTTGTATTACTTTGGACTAAGGAAGTCATAATTCTTCCTGTTGTCCTTCGTTCTCTTTCTGTAAAATAGGGAAACAGTTGTTTACTTAGCTTATAAGGTCTTTTCTATTTTCTGAGATCCTTTTCTTGTTTGAGAGTGTCTCGGCAGAACTTCAATGTAAAAATTAATGTCTGTAGATCAGAAATTGGACATTTTTCAAGCAGTAAGATATTCACTTCAATATCACAAAAATCCCTAACACTACTGATAAGGGACCGCATCTGTATGTGGTGCACATATAGTTGTTCAAATTGCCATTAAATATTTTATTGTCAAGTAGACAGTGTTAAAGCTACTGATTTAGTTTGTTTTGTGTTTTTCAGCTACTTTACCTCCAAGCCTTGTTCTGTGTTTCAGTGTATAAATGTTCACTTACCTTAAAAAAGTGTAAAGTACTTGCATGTCTTTCAATTGTACCCTAAGCAGAACAGCAGCAGGAAAATCAATAGGCAGTCATTCTGTCCGACACTTCAAGAAGCAATATTGAACAATTTATCTTCTTCCTTTGTTCAATGATATAGAAATAACTGGTGTCAAGAATGAAAGTTAACATATTTACACTTTCAAGAATTTGCTGAAATTTATTTCGTTATAATTTTGTGATACACTTGGAACAAACTCTGCTTTGGTAACACTTGTGCAAATCTACCAAAATTAACTAATTGCATTATGTTGTTTGCTTTCACGTATGTTTTGCATCTTGACAACAGCTGATACTGTTGTAAAAGGTATAAGGTTTACCTTTGAACTGTGAAGTAATTAGTGCAGTGAATTTGTGTGTGTTGTGCTCCATCATTTGCTAAGTATAGAAACTTACCAGAAAAATTGTTGCTTTAAAAGAACTTAATATGTTTGTAGTTTAATAACACATTATATTTCCCTAGGGTCGTATTCTTCTACTCTCATATCAAGTGCATCTTCTTTGAGTTGAATTTTTTAAAGTTCAGTTTGAAGGGTATCTGAACATGCATGAACTGAGACTCATTCTGATTCCCACTTCTTCAGCTGACTATGAAGTAAAAATAGAATTTCTCAATGGCAGAGTTTTGTAATCACATTTTTAGTTTATTTTAAAGATGTAAACAGCTGTTGTTAAAGCTGTTTTTATGATGATCTTTCTCTCCCATCCCTGAATAATTGCTAAGTGCAAATATCTAGTCTATAATGCTAAAGTGTTCTTAATGTGGTGCTGCCTACAAAGATAATATGCTAATTTTTAATTAGTATTATCCAAACATTTCAACTAAGCTGTTAATAGTTAACACATTTGGAAGTAACTTTTTAGATAATCGACTGTGAGAAGACAGAGTGAGTAATGAAAGATAATAGGAGTTGATCCCTTTTTTTTTAAAAAAAAGAAACCCAAAGCAATAAAACGCCCCAAAATCACAAGTAGCTCCATTCCTGATCATTGAGTTAACCCACATTACATTTTTTTCAGTATTGTAAACTTCTGTAAACAAGGATATATTTTAAAATGGATAATTGAGCATGAAAATAAAATATTTTAAAATAGAAATTCTCAGGGAAAGGTCTCATGCTTTAAATAAGCATAGATAGATAATTGCTAATCAAGGTTAGAATGAAAGTTTTTGATGTTTCTAGTGTGTAGCTACATTATTTGCTTTGTTATGTTTTTAGATTGTTTTCCTTTGGCTTCTGAAATCAGTTGAGAATTCATACTGTCCTAACTGTTCTACATGAATGTTCATACCTCTGCCTTTCACGGTGCCCTTCCTGATCAAAAGAAAGATTGTGAAGCTACATATGCTCAACCTCAGTAAACAGTTCTGATGTATTAACAAATCACAATCAATGTGCATGTACAGAGAAGTATGGAATTTCACTGATTTACACTGATGTCCTGATTTTCATTGACATGTCTAGCATATGTCTTGGTCCTGTTTCTTTTCTTTGCATTTTTTGATAACATAGTATCTTAAAGAAAAGGAAAAACACTAAGAAAACAGATGTTAGTTGTTTCCAAGGCACTCTGAAAACTTGTCAATCTATAAGGCTTCTTTGAGCTAGATTGTGATCTGTTTACTGAAGTGTTTATAAGGTTTTGCTTTACTTTATCTAATCTATCTGTAGTCGTAATAATCCAAAAAGGTTCCATATAATAATGAAACGTGAAGGTCAAGAATGAAGAACATTACTTAAGTAAAATCATCTTTTTGGAACAGACAAAAGCAATAAACTGATATTTTATTTTTAGAATAGATCTCTCTTTATGTTTGCACTGCAAAGACAGGGAAAGGTACTTCTGTGGTCTAGCTATCACCTGGATTCCTCTGCATGTCTTCTGCTTCTCTTATTTCCTGACATTGCTTTTTTACTTCCGTATCTAGACAGAAATGATGAATGTGTAAAATAAATAAAAGATACACAAGAGCTTATCTATTTAACTGCATATTTTCCTGGACAGTTTGCCAAAGCAAACAGTTTGTACTGTTTCCTGGAATAATAGCTGTTACTATGAATGGTCCATAGTACTTGGTCCACAGTTTCTCAGTTGGTGGGAGGTACTGTGGCATTCATGAAAATAAATCCTTCTTGAGTATATAGTGATACAAAACTAGCAGCCTTTTGCTTGCCAAATCCCCTGTGCTTAGTTAGAATCTCAAATATTTTCTAAGGCACTCCAGTGTAAATTAGACAGTCTCCAGATGTTTTGGTACAGTGAATGCTGAGGTTCAAATTCACTTTTAATGAACCATATTTTAATGTCAGTCTCTCCTGTCTACTTAAATGACAGAGAGCTCATCTGACTTTGTAATGAATCCCACAACTGTATCATTTATTGAGCCTCTGTCTCGGCATTGTACTGGTCCATGATAACATAGGTTGGCAGTCTAAGTAAACTGCATTGAAAGTTTATTACCAAAGCTACAGAACTTGAAGAAATGACATCTGACACAGCAGGAGGTGCTTGAATTTCAACCAATGAGAACTGTAGCTGCAGGTGAGAGATAGGTTAAAAAGGCTTAAAAAATATTGATAAAGTAGGACATGGCAATACATGAGGAAATGTGCAACAGAAAAACTAATCATGAATGAACTGTGCAGTGCCTGATTCAGAGAGTAATCAAGTCTGATTAGGCTATATATATGTGCTTCTTGGTAGTTTGTAAAAGACCAGTAAAGGTGATCAAGAAGGTGTATAAATCAATTCACTTTAAAAAAAAGGCATGTGAAAATTAAAGAAAGATGGTACTAATAGTTTTGCTACATAAAATGTCCAAGATATGTTTTTCTATAGATAGATAGATGAAAGGAGTAAGAACCTAATAGAAGAGAGTGAGGGTGTACTGAGGCACCCATGAATAATTAAATGCTGTCAGTATGTTGTCTACATAACAACATATGCTGTGTAAGATGAAGAGACAGCTTGGAATAAGTCATGAAAAGATGAATATGTAGAGTGAAAACTGACAAATTAGAAAATGAGTCAGAATTACCTTGCACTTTCAAAAGAAGTGCCAAACTAAAAATCAATACTATTGTGTCTTTTGGAAATAAGGAGGAATTGGAGGAGGCTGATCAATGGTCAATGTTTATGAGAGATTTGAAGGAAGCGGTACAATGTTTTGCTCCTAGCCTTCTGCTCAGTAGTGAGCTCCTCTGTCTGGATGTGGACTCATAGTTCTCTCAATTCAAAATAAATTTCTCTAGGAAATTTAATATTTTGAGGTCTATGCACTGACAGATCTTTACAGTGATGTAGGACACTTCTCAAAATATGTTTATTTTCATTCACCAAGTAGAATATGAAATGGTGGCAGCCATGAAAGGAGATGAAGTGTTTGTCCCATTTGTAATTTCTGTTGAAAGCCACATTAATTGAAATGTTCTGAGTGAGCATTTGCACCAAGCTTTCCATTTAGAGGTACCACCATACATTTAAATAACTTATTTTATCTCTCAAGTCCCATTGGACCTGACTAGTATCACATTTATCTGTCTTTGTGTGTATAGTAAGTGTTTTAAAGGCAATGGGATCTCTGCTGTCTGTGGCTGGTTAAAGCCCTATTTGATTATTTTTAACAGAACATTGCTGGATCTTATACAGAAAAAATTACAAAGTACAATGAAGATTTTAAGTAAACATTAAACAAAAAAAAAAGTCATGCTTCTACTGCTTAGTAGATATCAGGCAACATTTGAAAGGAAAATCTTTGTAGCTTTAAAGCATATGAGAGTGTCTGAGAACCTAAACTGACTTCAATTTTTGAATATTACAGGAAAAAAAGTAGCTATCCAGGGAAGTTTCTGTCATATTTGAGACAAACCATCAACCATCAACTGAAACATGAGTCTCTCTTGGGAAGTCATGTCTGACACCTTCTTGGTTACAAGGAATGTCAAATTAGAATGTGTTTTCTAGATAATAATTGACCTTAGAGTAGGCATTGGGATTCATTTTGAACTTCAAGAGGTTTGTTTTTAGGGCTTTATCTTCCTATATAGTAATTCTTGTTGTTAAGACTCTGCACAGATAGCTCATTCCGAGGAGCCTTCAGCTGCCAATACGCTTACTTGTGGAGCCTGTAAGCAGGCCTGGACTTTGAGGGCTGGAAGCTGGCATACTCAGGCATTCTGAGTTGATCTGGGCTCATGTTCTCTGCCATATCAGAAGTGTTGAAAGTTTTGATGCTTGTTATGTGGCTTTGATCCATGTGAGATTTGGCTGCTGTACAGAGGACGCCTCTGTCAGCTGGAGAAGTTGTATGAAGGCATCACGTGTCTTTTCAGGGAGAGGTGTTGTATCCCAAAGTATTGTTTTAATTTCTTCAGTGGGAAACAGTTCATTGCTTCAGATTGGCAAGTGTTTTAGACTGAGTAGGCACACATGCCAACGACTATCTAGAATACAGAAGGAAGCATGGCTACTCAGAATGTCTTTCAAGGATGTTCTTGTTCAACTAAGAATGTTGTCAATTTAGCTGCAAAACAGAATATTAAGAACAGCAGAAGAGAGAATGGCATGCCAGGTAAAGCAAAATACAGCAGTAACAGCATTTTGGAAAACTTCTTAAATGATAATGTGATAGTATCCAAAAATGTTTTCTATGTGTAGACTTGATTAGCTGTCTATACATCCACTGAGGTTGACTTTCCTATGCATACTGCGGCACTGTCATCTTTAAATACAATGGACTAGGGTATTGTGAATGATGGAAACTACAGTATGTTGAGGCCCTTTAGTTAGAATAGTGCATCCAGATATCGAAACACTGCATGTCTTTGCTTACTAGCCTCAGCTTTTTTATGTAAGTCACTTTCTAGCTAGTTGTATCTGCGCGTGTCTTATTCTTGTAAATGTTCTGAGGGGAAAAATAATAAATGGTGATTAAGTTTTGAACAGTAACGTCCTAGAGAACACAGAACATCTACAGCTACTTAGAAATCTATCAATTTATCTCTTGCTTGCAGAAGCCTAAAGGAAATAGAAATAGCTTTTGTTTACGCTGTGTTCATTAGCTGTCTTGTGTTACTTTTATTAAATTTGTATCTAAAATACAGTTGTCTATTCAGCAAATGCTAGGATTAGTCAGATTTCTTACATGGTATAAATATTGATTTACTCTGTCAGAGAACAGAACCAGTTTCTCCAATGTATGTGAAAATACTCAGTTGAAGATTTTATTCTGTAAGCTTCTGCTTGTGCACTGTGTGTGCCTTTGAAATGCATTACACATAGTGAGTGAACCAGGGATGCTTAAGCAGTGAAAACAGCTACTTAGTTTCAACACTTAATATCTTCTACAGTATCCTGTGTACTAACGTCAGTAAATATGGCATGCTGAATGAAAGCTCCCCAGCTATATTCCATTGAATAAACAAAAGTTGAGTAAATAAGGCCATGAAAAACAGTAATCTGTTTTGTTCTTGGAATGTCCTGGTGTATTCATTAGATGCAAGGAGAAGCTAAAAATGTCATTTCTATTATCATAGGGGGAAAAATAAAACTACCAAAGGATACAGTGCTCTGTATTGTATTCCATTCACATTCCAATTAACCTTGAAGATTGTTTTTGGGAGCTATACTCTTTAGCTTATGTAGCCACATCAGTTAAAGAAAGCAAATAAGGACTACTGTGTAGCTATACTGTTCCTTCTGACATGCTGTACTTTTACTTTCATGAGATTTAATGCAAAATCTTCTCTTTCAATGGAGGACAACATTTGCTACAACAGCAAGTTTTATTCTTACCCAGGCAGGATGCCTCATGGAGAGGTGCCATATGAGGAATGTGTATTTTTGGTGGGCTCTGAGCCTATTCCAAACTTGTGGAAATCAGATGTTGAGGGAGTGGTTCCTTGACTTAGAACTGGGCACCTCCTTACTGCTCAATCAAAGAAGATTAAGCACCTACTGGCATCAGTAGTTTGCTGCAATCTCACAATTATGTAAAACTTTGGCTGTTAGTTTTGAGTTGGTTTTAGTTGCTTTAGGTTTTTGAGGGGCAGAGGTTGTTAGAAACCTGTTTTGACAGGACTGTATGACAAGTGATGAACGCAGTAGTTGATGACTTTAAGGAACTTGTTTCTTAAGGAAACGAGGTTTGGGAGAGAACTGTCTCTGCCTCTTGTACTCCATCCCTTCTTAGCAGCTTATCAACGGATGACTTGATTTCAACCAACTTAGCATAAGAGTATTGTAACAGGGTGTATCTGGAAATTTTGGAAACTTAGACCTAGCTGCTTAGAGGTGAAAGACTTTGATGGTACATAGACTGCATATGCAGAACCCACAAATGTCCTAACTGTGGGATGAATCTGTGAGATTTTTCACTAAACACAATATCCAGTCAGGACAGACAGAAAAACAGTAGAACAGATTTCATTACTTTTCATGCTATGGAATTAATATTTCCTACTTCAAAATCTTATGGGAATATCCTTTGGATTGTTTAGCTGGTTAGATAAATAAATGAGTACAAGTAAATGTAAGTAACAGTAAAGAGCTTGATTCAGGCCACAGGGACCTTAGTTGTCAGCAGTACCTGACTTTACATGGTCAGACAGATGAATGATGAGCAATACCTATCATTGGTTAGGCATGAAGTGACCCTTCTGTACCAGCCTTACTCCTTGTATAACATGTTTCTTCAAGGAAAATATGTCTCATTAGGAACACTGCAAACAAAATGTCACAACTGTGTTCCACCATATTCCTCTCCTATAAATCAGATGAGAAGGTAGAATTTGTTATTTTGTGTTTTACCTATTGAATTTAATGTTTCTTCTTCTTTGTGAGTCCTTACCAAAGTAGAGGTAGTTTATTTTCCTTGTACACAAATAGACGTCTCTTACCAGCACTGTCCTATACTATGGCCATGCCTACAGATGTGTTTGTGCTAACACTATTTGCAATACGAGCAGCCATAATTGAGTTTGTGGTGATAATAGCAATTTTCCTCTCTAGCTTGTTTTTACACTAAGATCATGGAGCTGGCAAATTAGACCCCACAACCTTACGTAGCTGGCCTGAATGGGCTACTTTGCTGCAAGTAGCTGGCCTGAATGGGCTACTTTGCTGCAAGCCTCTGTTCTCTTTTAGGGGCCTGTTACAGGACTGGAGCTGACATTTAATTGGGACCTGTTAGTTATCATCAGCATTAGTAGTGTTCCCAGCTGTGTCAAATGGCTAAATCTCTACTTCTGATATCCTATACAGGTAAGACTGAACCATGGTCTCCCAGGCAGAGCAGGAGTATATAATCTTTGTGGCTATTCGGCTTTTAATATGACAGAACCTTTTCTATACCTATTAATATAGTTGTTTAATATCATTAAGTAGTGACTTTTTCTTCTGAATGTTTCAAGGCCATTGAACTTATTGTAATCCTCTGTCCATTCTCGCTTCTCATGAGGTAATAATGGGCTTACTGTAATTACTTCAGCATTCTGTTCTGCAGTGTCATGCCTGCAGGGCCTTTGCATGCACATGCAGTTTGGGGAGAGCAGAAACTCTCACCTACTTCAACTTACAATTTTTTTTTCCTGCTTTTCTTTTTTTTTTTTTTTTTTACTTTGCCCAATTATCCATCTTGTGTGTCACAGGTTAACAGTCTATTTGTTATCTCCTGTCCTTCATGTCTGATACTTTATATTTGCCAGTGTTAGTTTTATCTGGTATTTTTTGTTGTTTTTTTGTTTGTTTGGGGGTTTTTTTGTAACCTGTTTAACTCATTGCATCCAGGTTTGCTTTTACTTTTGTGCATTGTGCATCTCCAGTTACTTTCAATTTAGTTTGAATTCTGTAGAAGCTTAGATATCACTAAGCCAAACTACATTCAGTGGAGCTTTAAGATAAGCTGTTTAAGTGCTTGTTTACAAGTTATTGCTGACCAGGTAGCTTTTCCTGCTATCAACAGCTTCACAACTTTGTTGTCTTTCTTTCCATTATTTATCTCTTTCACAAACCACGTATGGTGGGAGGGAACCTGTACAATTGTCTATAAAAAGTTAAGGTGACATGATAGGTAACTCACTCCTGAAATTTTAAGTAACAGGTGTAATTGTTACTGGTTTTATTATATAACTATGACCACTGTCCCTCTCCTTTCTGTTACTTTCCAATAAATCTCCAGGAAATGTAACTTTCAGGATGTGGCTATATGTCAGAGAAACTGTAATGTCTGGTAGGTATAGTTAATTTGTTGATACAGCAAGAATAGCCACAAATAAACTCTTCTTCTATCCTAAAGTTGTTGTTGCAGGTACCAGAAAAGGTACCATGTACCAAGCTATGGAGAAAATAAGAAATCCTAAGAAAAAGGTTATTTTTGTTTGCCATTTTGTGGTGTGACGGATTATCTTCTGAAAGTTTCCTATAATGCAACTAAGATGCTTTTATTGTTTTCTGTCTCTTTTGGTGGTGCTGGAGACTGCATGCTGCTATAATTTGGGAGCTTTTTATAATTTGAGATTGTGCTTCTCATGGATAATTGTTCTTCGTAGGGAGTCTTGTTCTTTGAATGTGATGTACTGCTTCACATACTTATCTCCAGCAGCTGCCTTTTTTCCCCTCTTGAATCAGTATGGAATGCAGAATACTGCAAAATTTATTTGGAATACAGTTGCCTAATGATATTGCGGACTTGGTTTTTATTTTATTTTGTAACTACAAAATAATTGTATTGTTTCAGCTTGTGAAGTGTATGACTTCATATAATTTCTTGTTGTAGTTTTTGTCCATAAATGTCTCAGAAAAGTTTAAGGCTCACAAAACTTGTTAAATAAAGATGCAAAGAATCTGTTTTATTGGCAGACTGTATAGGTGACTTAAAACTGTAGAAGCTGAGTTTCTGAGTATGTCTATACCTACAGACAGAGGGGGGGTGGAAAAAAATCCAGAGTATTTATTCTACCTATTGGTTTTATGGGCTCTGCCTGCAATTGTAAGAAAAGCTTCAACGTGGGGGTAAAAAATATCTAGAGAAATATTGGCTCTGAAGATCATTCTTTAAATGATTTAAAACACCACTGAGAGATATGAAAGTGAATTAAAATGTTACATTATCTGTGGCTTAATGTGGGAACTTTGTGACAGGAATGTCCCTTTAGCAGGATAATTTAAGTTTATTCTAAAAAAAGGAATCATGAGAGAATTTTTGTTAATTTTAACTGTGTTTTTGTATGGTTGCTTTCATTGTTAGATCAAATAGACAGAGGTATTCAGAGTACCATTAGTGTTAATACTGTCTTTTTCTTAAAATTACATAGATTTTTAAATTACTGTTTTATTTTTGTATGTACAGTATTACGAATATTCTGGAAGCCTGGTGTTAGTACACACTTTTACCTATTCAACAAAACTCTCACATGCTTTATAGTGAACTGAATAAGTGGCCTAGGTAAAAGTCACATGGAGTGTTTACCCATTTAATGTTAGTACATATCTGAATTAGTTAGTGGACTGACGTAGAACTTGTTTTAGATAGTACTAGGGAGAGTAAGTGATGTTCAATAAAATTGTCATCTTTGAATATTACTGCATTTGTGGCAAAATAATTTCAGGTCATAGGGTATTTTGTTTTTTATTTAAATTTTGAATAAATCAATTCAAATTATGCAATGTTTTCTCTGCATCTTGAGGGTGGAGAATATGGCAGAAGGCAAACTAAAAAGGACTCTTAACAGTGAGTCAAATCAGTAGCAGTCTGACTATCCATCCTTTCACTTGTACTGATAGTGTATAGAATACCTAGAACTTGGATCTGAGAAAGAACTACAGGATTCTGTGACTCGATTGTTGTAGACCTAGTTTAGGACAAATTACAAAAGCAAATTAATGTATTTTTCTTCTTCTTTATTTTATTTTTCATACATTGAATGTATTAAATAAAAGCAAAATGTAACTTAACTTGAAAAAGGGGGTGTGTTGTGCTCTTGTTTCATTTCACCAAGAAATAAGTTGATTGTTTTATGTTAAAATTCACAGTTGAGTTACAACAGAAACCATAACTATAAGGAGAAAAGGAATTAATTATGCTTCATAACCTCTGCAGTGTTGCAAATAACTTAGAAATTATTTTAAATAATAAAATTTGATTAATACTTAATGATTGCTCCTTCAACCTGTTTGAAGTATGAATCAAATTTGAAGTGCTTAATTCCTTATATGATCAATTTTATTTATTTACGGATAGTGTTGCTGGTTTTTATCTTCATATTGCAAGTAAGGAGCACATTTGATT
This sequence comes from Antrostomus carolinensis, assembly GCF_000700745.2. Lineage (NCBI taxonomy): Eukaryota > Metazoa > Chordata > Aves > Caprimulgiformes > Caprimulgidae > Antrostomus > Antrostomus carolinensis. The sequence goes on from NW_010306134.1 coordinate 25,567, forward strand.
AGTCTTTTTCACAAAACATCTCATCATTTTAACATTTTTTTTTTTTTTTTTACCACTGTCTTATTGGTTTAGGAGTTGTCAGTTGCATGTTCTAGTTTTTCACCTCAAAAGTTTGCCAAACTCATACCTACTATGGTTCTTCTTCAGACATAACCCATCAATATGAATAGAACTGGGCAAGCAAACTTGCCTATTGAGCTGCTGACTCTTCTAGTAGAGCTCTTTCAGAAATAAGGAGATTATTAATCTGGGCTAAGTGTGTATTTTTTTTCCTTATTGGTGACTGCACCAAGAATAGAAACTTGCCAATGTCACACAGAAGATAAGAGGTGGTTTGAATCCAGCATAATGGATGCTTTAATTTTCTACTTTTACAGTGTGGAAAAATCTTAACAACTGTGGGGTTTTTGCACTGAATTTAAAGTCTGTGAAGAGTATCTGTCCCTTTTGTTAGAAAGGCAATTTATGTATTGAGAAGTCTATGTCCTTTTTGAACATATTATTGAGAAATGTTAAGATTCAATGTGATGCTGTTTTAAAGCAAATACATGTACTGCTAACAGCTTGACAGTACACAGGTATTAAATGTGGAGGATGCTGATATCTTGCTAATATCAGTCCATCTGCTTCCTGAGATAGTAAATCAATTTATTAAATGAATTGGCAGTCTCAGTGCTGGATTTTTTAATTATTATTTGTATGCATATATTTTTAACACCAACTAAATACCTTCTGGAAATTGTGGATTTGTAACTTAAACTTATCCCTTTTCAGGATGTGGAAGGTGTTACATGTCTTTCTTGACAGTGAAATTATTTGAATTAGTCTCTAGTAACACTCACCTTAAGGACTTTTTACACTTTCATAGGATTGGTGGGAATTTGGGTGGATTTTGGCCTGTTTTAAAGCATCCTTGCAGCACCTGTTGCTTATATAGCTATTTACTGGACCATCTTTCAAACATGAGAAGGAAATAGACCTCCATTACTTACACACTTACTTGTTTTTTTCTGGGTTTTGTTTGCTTGCTAGTTTTAATTCTAATTTATTGATCCCTTTTACAGCATGGTCTCACAAAAAATTGTATTAGTATGACAAACAGGGCAGTGACCTTTCTCAGCCACTTTTGTCTAAGGAGAAATGTGCTATGTATTTATTTTACTTGTTTAATTTATATTGTAACAATAAATTCAGGGTTGTAGGGTCTGCCCTTAGTTTCTTAAACTGAGTTGAGTTTAACCCATCTGTAAGTGCTGTTGTGGTTTTGCTTCCTCAGGGTGCTGTCAGTGCATCAGGCTCCATTTTTCCTTCTCTGAGCAAACAATAGAGTAAGTGACCCTTGTAATTCTCAGTTTAGGAAGACAGCAGCCAGTCTTTGGTTTTCTAATTGATTCACTGGTGACCACCGTTAAACATCCCATCTCCACCTGTTCATCACTTATTAGCTCTCATGTGGCTGATTCAAGCTAAATTAGTAATTTCCTGCATAGTTCATCATTCTGAGTTGCTTATCCCTTTTTGTAAGTACAGATTTGGCTCAAATTCCTACTGTCTTCTGTGTCTCAAGAGGTTCACCTTCCACAGGGCTTTAAATTGTTGTAGGCTTTCATGAAGAGTATTTTTCCTTATTTGCTTGCTTTCCAGTAGGATACGACTTTTTGTGTTTGCTTAGCGTTTATGAAGTTTGTGGGAACTTGACTTGGTAACAGAAGAAAGAAGAATCAGTGGTTCATACCAAGAGCTTCACAGATGTTGGTTTTGGTTATTAATTGTATGAATGCTTTTTTTTTTTTTTCTTATTTCTGTTCAGCCTGGAAAGGAGAAGGCTCCGGGGAGACCTTCTAGTGGCCTTCCAGTACCTGAAGAGGGCCTACAAGAAAGCTGGGGAGGGACATTTTACAAAGGCAGTTAATGATAGAACAAGGGGAAATGGGTTTAAACTGAAAGAGGGTAGGGTTAGATTAGATATTAGGAAGAAGTTTTTCACTGTGAGGGTGGTCAGACACTGGAACAGGTTGCCCAGGGAAGTTGTAGATGTCCCCTCCCTGGAAGTTTTCAAGGCCAGGTTGGATGAGGCTTTGAGCAACCTGGTCTAGTGGAAGGTGTCCCTGCTCATGGCAGGGGGGTTGGAACTAGATGATCTTTAAGGTCCCTTCCAAACCTAACCATTCTATGATTCTATATTTTCACTATTATTTTTCCTGTGACAAAAACTACGGGAGAGTGGGGGGGGGGGAAGATTTCTGTATCTCTGTAGGAGCTGTGTGCAGCTCATTTAGGTGACCCATGTCAAGGGTACATGCATCTCATAGCCTGGTTGGACTATGAGAATTTTACATAGAACAGAGATCTCCTTAGATTCTATCTAGCTCTGCATTTTCAATTTCTTAGGGATAATAAGATGTTAAAACCAAACCATAACAAACAAACAAAAAAACAAAAACAAAAACAAAAAAAAAAAACAAAGAAAGAAACAAAAAAAAAAACCCACACCACCAAAAAAAACTCCAAACAAAACAAACCACCACACAAAAACTTTCCAGCAACTTAGAACTTCATTTGGGACAGATGGTTTGGATTAGTGGAGTGATGACCCCATATGATACTAGTTTATAAGGTCAGTTCTTATTTCTAAAACCAGATTTGTTCCATGCTTTACAGCTGCATTGGTTAAGATACATATAGTTTTACTAATTCAGAATTTGCTAATTTCTCCATCCTACTGAGGCTAAATGGTTGTGTGACATGTGCAACATGACAGCAGCTTCAACTGCCATGGATTCAGAGACTGGTATTTTAAGATTCAGGGGATGATATTTTAACTCTGGATGATTCTTTCTCATAACTGTGGAATAGATGTCACTCACTGAGCCTTGAAATTCTATATACATTTGTGACTATTGTTTTACAAATAAAAATTACTCAACAGGGGAGTTTCATTATAGTAAAATGGTGACTTCTACCATGTACCAAGAAATACTTTGGTATATGAAAATGATTTCTCTCTGAAAATAGTAATTTTCAACTTCTCTGAAATTCTTCATGTTATTTCACAGAAAACATTTTTGAATCTGAGCTGATATTTTTTCCTTGAACATGCAGCTGAAGGGCTAATATTTTAAGATAAGTATATTTTTTGCCTGAAGTGGACAGAATACAACTCAGTATTCAGTGTTAATAAGCACATCTTTTATAAAAATGTTCAACAACAACAACAAAAAAACCAACAAGAAAACCCAAAACCATGCAAAGGAAGAGGAATATTAATGTAAAAGGTTGAGGGCTAAGAAAAAAATTAGAGAAAATTGATGTTACAGACTGAATACGATTTAAAAAGAAAGGTTTAATCAGCAAAAGAAAAATTCTCTTTATATCATATGGCCTGATGTGCACTGAAAGGGATTAAATTGAATATTGATTTTTGGAAAGGTATGACTATGCTGTTAAAATGATGAAGATAAAAAAACACCAAACTCTGTACAAGAACACAATGAGAGAATTGATCACCAAGGAGAGTTGCAACTGAGGCCCATATTCTAGTTGACAGGTTGTCAAGGGAGTCCCAATTTCTGTAAGTGGCAGAAATGCCACTTACAGGCATTAGGGTGCTGATGACTATCAAGGAACAAGCATCGAAGTAATTCATAGTGAGGGTGAGAATGTGAAGCTAACCATGAAGAATTTCCACCTAAAAAACTTCAGCAGTAATAAAGAACTGATGTCCAGTGTAATGAAGGATGAAATGCAAGGTAGTAAAGAGGATGGAGAAACTAGGCCATTTCTCAAGTTGGCCAAAAATAAGATAGATGGAAGATTTAATCTCTCGTAATTAAAGATGTATTATTTACTTCACTAGACTGAAGCTTAAGCAATTGAAGTGATTCTTTTCAAAAACATAACTTAGTTTTCAAATGGTTATAGAGAATTACCTGGCTAATGAGATTTGTACTAGGTATGCCATGGAAACCTCAAAAATGATCCAAGCTAGATCTGGTTTCTTTAGCAGTCATCTCAAATACATGTAGAAATGGTTTAATTTCTTCTTTCCAAGTGGGGTTTTGGTCTAGGTGTGCATTAGAAAAGTTTTCTCTAATACTGCCCTTTCACTTCTAGGAGTGAGGAATCCATTTGATAAGGAAAAGGAGATAGAATTTGAGTGCTAGAAAGTTGGACAGTGGTGAAATAAAATAATGTGGGCAAAACTGTAGTTCTGAAAATCTCTCCTCAACTTCTCTATGATCTATCTCTGATCAGAATCCACAGAAGTGATAAGGCTTTTTAAATTATTATTATTTTTTAAAAAGCCACTTTATATTGTTTTAAAAGAGCCTTTTTCTTGAAAGGTCCAAACAGCTTGGATCTGGCCTATGCCACACTCAAAATACAGGTCATCAGCTACTGTTTTCTTTTTCTTAGCACAAGAAGTAATTATGTCCTCCTGCTATACTGTGGCTGAAGCACAGCTTTTGTTTCAGTGCCTTCTCCCTTCTGAGATACTTATATCCACATCAGTTGTATTTTCAGCCAGCTGTAGGTTACGAAGAGGAGGTTGCAGCACTTCTCTTTTTACAGTGTGTTACGAGGCAGAAGGTGCTTTTAGTTCAGCAGAGCAGAAGAGAGTAAGGGAGTGTATTAGTGAGCATGATTTTAGTATTGAGATTCAGTCTATATACTAGTCTTCTCAGTGAGAATACTTTGTGAAAGAATAGACAGATGATTTTTCAGATCCTATTCAAAGACCTGTTCGGGGAAAAAAAACCCAGGAACTATTAAATTGCCACAGATTCAAGGTCAGAACATCAATTCTGCCAGATAAGACTGTAATCAATATTCATGCCTTACTTGTTATCTATGTATTCATACAGTAATGCTTTTTTCTAGCTCCTTTTTTGGTGCCTAACCCTCTGTTAGTCATCTAGAGTATTAGGGAACATCTTCAGAAATTCATGGCAGCATCAGGAGGGAAGAAGGAAGATGATATGTCTAAATGCAGTTGCTCACATGTGTTATTGAACCTCAGCCCGAGTGGTCAATTCTGTGCCCAAATAAATGTGATCTTGCTTTAAACCCTATTATGTAGAGGGGCACACATTGTACTAGTGAGGCGCTAGGTAATGGCTCCTAACTGCAAGTGCGGAAACCAGGAGAAGCAGTCATGGTTGTGAAATGTTGCAAAGCCCACAAACAAACCGTACTGTTGTGCTTATGGATTTCCTTCACAAAAATAAAAAATAAAAAGTACTATTACTTCACTCAGCATCTGCTGGCAAGCAAGTATCACAGGGGCAGGTATCTGGGAAATTCAACTGAATAGACTTAGGAGTGGCACATGCCTTGCTAGTGAGCTGTGCATCTCTAAAGCTAATGTGTAAAATGAAGCCCAAGGCAGATAAGTTTACCCTGTAGCTTGGGCCCCTCAGTGGAAACAGCCCTGCCCTACACAGAGGAAACCTGCTGCATGTAAAAGAAATGTAGAGATTACTTTTAGGGGTGAGGAGGGGTTAAAGCCAAACACATACATGGTAGGGAGGTAGTAAAAGGAGCAGTAAAATAAGGGAAAAGAAGCAGCCAAAGTAGTGAGGAAAGACTTCCTCAGAGGAAAGACTGGGAGCACTGTAGTTTCTCTGTGTACCAAAGAGTATGAAGCCGTAATACCCCACCCCACTGCTGTCATGGTCCCTTTGGATTTCTCAGATTTACAGGACAGCTTACTCTGTGATTTAAATTTCATGCCATGAACTCTTTAAGAAATACAATAAACATACATGACAAACAGGAACAATCTCCTTTTGCCCAGACTAGTCTACCATGTGAATTCACTTATTCACCATTCCAGTCATTAGGTTTCATAACTTATAACCCATAACTCTTCATCTGTGCATTTATGAGGAGAAAAAAAAAAAAAAAAAAAAAAAAAAAAAAGTTGCCTGCCAACAGTGAGAGCTCTCATCCTTCCTTCTCCGTCAGGGCACGGGTGTCCCCTGTACCACATCGGAAGCACAAAAGCCATTGCAGTTCTGCTGCTGTTGGATCTGCTTCAAAAGCTTTTTGGGTAAGCTGAAGTTTTAGCCTTCCAGCTTGAAGGCTTGGTCTATACCGGTTCCACATGTTAGCAGGTTCTGACTAAACTGGCAGGCAGAAGATAATGGCTGCAGGAGACCACAGTTTGCAGGTGATCATGGCTGCATAATGGCCCATGAGCTCTTTCTGGCCACCTGTCCTGCCTAGGCAATGCTCTCCCTCTGACCTAGTGGTGCTGCTCCCAGCGTACATCAGGCCTTAGCATGAGCTGGGTAGCCAAAATCCGAACAGGAGTTAACAGTCACACGCTGCTTATTTTTGTTTACTTTTCTTTTTGGCATGTTGGACTATGGAACATAAAGAGCATGGTTCCATATTCAGAGGAGTGCTCATTCCAAGAGCCAGTGCCATAGTTGTTTTCTCTGAGCATCGAAAGCACACTGCCTGCTATCCTGCTCCCTGCTGTTGTCTTTCCTTTCCCTGTATCTTTAGGGTTTGCATAAGGACAGTAGGTCATGTGTCTCTATACATGCTAAGAAACATCTTTGAGGAAATCATAGAAGCTCTTTTCTGTCTTCTAAAAGACCCTATATACAGGCAAAAAATGCAGAGAGATGCAGACGAAAAAAAAAGAAATACTGCAGCATACAGTTGTTACTGTGATATCAATACTAAGGCTAAGGATTAAAAAAAGTAAGTGGAACATGAGATCTATCTTTGAAGATGTAGCTGCAAAGAAAGACTATCCTGTCTAGAGTGTAATGTGGGAAACTTGTAGAAATTTAAATATTTACAGTAATTTAAAGAATGACAGCTAATGCTTAAGTCTTGTTAGGACCGTTACCATTATATTCCCTAGGTATTTAGGTGTTTATTGCTCTTGGTCTTTCTTTGGTTTTGAATGATGTTTTTTGAGTATCACCTTCACATTTAGGAGGAGAATTCAATCAAACTGGATAACACAAATTTTAGTATGGAATCAATCTCTATTTTCTGTCGATATTAATAAATGATATGCAAACTGTTCTGTGAAGCCTTCGGTTTAGAAGCTTGACATACCTGAAGAGATGTATCCCTTCCTTTCCTCCCACCTGCCTTCTGTTAATGGTATTTGAGCGGTTCTGCCTACTGACTGGAAAAGCAGATTTGCTTTGTCCTTTATGTGCCGTATTTATTCTTCATGAATATCCACAAAATTCAGCAGGGATTTGGCAAAGGAAGTTGGATCATGCCTCCCAGAGAACAAATTTGTGAATCTGGGACTGTGGTGCTGTTTGTACAAGATCTAAAAGTAGCTTTCAGAATTTGCTAGGAGAGACTTGTGTAGCTTTAAGGAAGGAGATTATATAAAATGCTGACTAAAGCTGGGAGTTTGCGAAGGCTCTGCCTAGCACCAGAGCTGTGTAAAATACATTAGTAAATAGCTTTGAGTTCTCCCAAGCCCAGAACTTCTCACTATAACATATTTTAGTTTCCTTGTTTCCAAATTTACTCCTTACATCTATGTCAATCTTGTGTTCTTTTTTCATCAATAGCCTAATATAGACTTTCTTCTGGCTAGAATATATTTTTACGGATGTTTATTTTATTCTCTGAGCACTAGAGAGGAACGTGCTCACCCTTATACCAATCCCACATAATGAAAAATAAATTGTAAGTATTTGAAGTTGCATTTAGATGTTCATTTGAAAATTCTTGTGAAAGCAACCTTTAATGATGAGTTGGGTTTGTTTTGAGGTTTTTCTGGGATGCTATTACTGATTGAAAATTTGATTATATTCTTTATCTCAATACAAAGAGATAAGAAAAAGGAAATTACCTTGAGTTGGGATAAAAAGTTCCAATTGAAACTTTAATGAAACTTTACAAAAATATTTCAGATAAACTCAAATATTTCAGTAAAATTTTAGTGTAGCTTTTACATAAGGATATACAATGACAGAAAAAAAGCTGTGCTGTGCTGCCAAAACATTCAGAACTAACAGTTTTTGCATTTTTGTTACCTGTTTGTTTCAGGACTAAATTAACTGTTTTCTGTAGATAAATGCTTTGATCTTGTGTTTACAGACCTGCTTTAACCCTTTGGACATTCTATGTGTTCCACATATTATACTGTGTTATATGACTTTTCATTGGACCATCTCCATGGTCATTTATATTGCCATTCAAAAATTGCCTGTAGCAATTTGACTAATGGGTCAAAATAACATGCTTGTGAATGCTTTGCAACAGTGCTAGAGCAGAAAGGGAGAAAAGAAAACTCCACTTGAGGAAGAAGCTGCCCTGCATGTCCCAAGTGATCTCCAGGGCTGCAACAGTGGGGCAGGAGGGGGGATGTGAGCAGGATTTGGGCACTGCATGCTTGGGAAACTGCATGCCACCCCAGGAAAGGAAGCCCTGGCTGTTCCTGTGTGGGCGAGCAGACTGCGTACAGCCAGTCATCAATTTCTCTGCCCTTGGGAGGATAAATTGAAGAATTCTTCTAAAGGGGCATGAATAGCAGAGACCCATTTCTTTGTTTTACAATATTATTTAGTACTCAAAGAACCACAGTTTAGGTAAACAACTACATGTTAGTGGTTAGAAGATTTTTGTCCTGTGACTGGATTGATAACAGTTCATGACCTGGTACAGCTCAGCTTTTTTCTGACATATGCTGTGAGGATCAGGTTCTCACATTTCATTACTATATTTTAGATGCTTTATTAATAAGCTAATGTACAAACTTCTGTTTTGTTGAATTCAGTCACTTGAAAAATAGACTGGCTATAAAAATCAATTGGGGCCAAATCTTGTCTTCAATAAAGCTTAAAAAAAAAAAAAAAAAAGAAGTACTGTTGAAATCAGCGGACATCATAAGCATTCTCAGTTTATTAGGGAATATAGTATATTAGTTGGGGAAGCATGGATATAAGAATTACCTTTTGATAATACTTCTTGAGTAGCAGCTTAGTTTAAATGTACAGTCCCTTTTCTTATTAGCTTTCATGACAAGCGTCAAAGAAACAAGTGTTTCTACAAATTTCTATTTGTAGAGAGTGTATAGAAAGTATCCCTCATTAATTCAGAACCACTGAATCAGTTGTCAAAGAAGCAGCTGTGAGTTCTGATAATTGCCTAATTAATCTAATAATACATTTTTCCTATCGTGATCAAACTAATACCTTTCTGTGCTGGAGTTGAATTCTGCAGCTGAGTTGTCTTGATACTGTTTTTGGATAGTGACTTTTAAAATTAAAATACACTTAGGTTTATTAATAAAGCTGAGAAAGTAAAAGTGATTTTCCAATGACTCAATTATTCTCAGTAAATTTTTGCAAATATATGATCTCAAGAATGTGAGGTTTTTTTATTTTTATGTAACGGGTAGGATTCTAGTTAAGTAGCAGAATTTAGTTAATTGATGTTTCTCCTATTTGTTCTTATCCTGTGCAGGTGGAGAATATATGGGTTTATTGAAATGGGAGATAGCAGCTTTGGGGGATTAAGTATTCTTCCAGCTCCAAGGGTGGCCAAATGATGTATTGGTGTTTTGGGGATTCTTAGCCTACTTTGTGTAGTTATTCCGGTATCTCTTTCAGAGACTGAAAAATCTGTTTTTGTTGCTTTGATTTTAGGCAGTCCTATAGTTGTGCAAATCACAAACCAGAGCCTTAAATGCATGTCCCCAAAAGAGCCTGGAACAAATTAATCTGCCAAGCATACATGTGTGGATAATCAATTAAACCAATATAGTCTTGTTTTAAATCAAAGCAAATAATTAAACATGTACAACTTAATTAACGTGTTATTGCTAAAATATAAAATGAAGGGAAATTACGTAGTTACAAATACACTATTAATAGATAGCTGCTGTAATTTTGTAGAGTTAGCTTGATATCAATTTAAATTTTATTAATGTTTTTTATGAGTAGTAAAAAAATTCAGAGAATAAATGGGAATTGGAAAACAAATAAGTGGCAGCAATTTGGGATTTCTTTTTTACTGCAAACTTTTTGTCCCTCCACTTTCTGTAAAATCTTGAGCAGGATCAAATAGTATGTAGAAGATCCTCTTGTTTCAGGGAAAAAAAAAAAAAAAAAA
>NW_010306134.1:35694-62858 GCF_000700745.2 Antrostomus carolinensis
TGCTGAATACAGTAGATTGACAAATAATGATTTTACACATTTAACAGACTCTTCTGTCACTTGAAGACACTCCCCATAGCACCAATGTTATAAAATTTGTTTTATTTCAACCTAAGCAGTGTCTTTCTGAGAAGAGAAATAGCTTTTAAATCTATAATTTAGTCCATCATTTGGTTCTTTTCATTCTATCCACTGTAACAGTTTCTACCGAGAAATTTTGAGATTTATGCCATATATTAATTTGGAAACTATATTACTTAAATAACAAATGCCAAAAGTAAGCATGATGCATGGCTGTAAGGATTACCTTTTGGTGGTAAGGAAGTGTTCCTGTGAAATCTTTGCAAAGTTACTTTTCCGGTAGAACTGGATACTCTTCTGGATGTCCTAATAGAACTTCAGTGGAATTATTTCTACAAGTTTGTGAAAAGAAAATCTTTCATGAGGTGTAAACTTGTCCTCATCAATTACAACAGAGGTTAACTGAACAAGAAAAGGGATGTCTGGAGACAGGGGATCTTTGACTACAGTGTTTATATGTTCTCTTCCAATTACTGCCTTTGCTTGAGGTGTGTGGATTTTAAGCAAATGCGTTTAACAGTGACTTCAACTTGTAGTCCATTTTTTTTTCTTTTTGCTTGCATTAAATGTAAGTTAAATGTAAATAAAAGCAGTCTTAGCCTGTATGTCTAAAAACTTGAAGATTGTATCTTTCAACCTGATGATAGAAGTACTGGGTACATAAGCTAATACTTCAGTGATACTGAATTGTGAAAGAATTGAATCATTTTAATGACTAGAGGCAATGAAAAAAACCCCACGTTACTCCTACTGTTTCTGTAGAAGTGAATGGAATTGTTTCTGTGGTGAGAGAAAATGCTGATAGAACTTTTATCTTTAAAGGAGTGTTTGTCACTTGTTTCATAAACTATTTTTCATGCTAAATTAATGTTCATGCTACTTAGTACCCTCCTTGATAACTAAGATACAAATATGTTAAAATGACTTCCTTTGTTAAATGGATAGAAGTTGTTAAAGCATAATGACAAGATTGCTTCAAGCAACAGGTACCTCACTGAAATGAGAAAATTTTGGAGTAGGGGAATTGACAGTCAAGATGAAATGATACCCTTTTCTTTCCTTCTCACTGAAGAGATGATAATATGCCAGGTTTCACGGATTTAAATTGCTTCTATTTAATTTCTCTAATCATAACCAGCAACAGTGGTTGAGTCTTGATGCAAGTTTTCTGAAGGGAAGTGATATGTACTTATAACCAGAATGCAACTGTAAAGCTGTACTTTATTTTCAGTTTCCTTCCCTTGAAAAATTACACTTTAAGGTATGATAAAGCTTGAGGTAAATTTTGGCCCCCCTTATCACCTTTTGGTGTGAACTATGTAACGTTTGTCTAACAACTTAAATTTAAAAATACAATGTGGAGTTTTCTGTCATTTAAATCCTGGCTTGTTTTTTTGGAGTATATGATTGCAGGAACAAAGAATATTTTTTATTCTACCTTCCTAAAGGGTGTAATTCAGTGATGTTCTGAACTTGGTATTACTGAAAAGTATTTATTGGTAATAGTAAAAAATAGTAATAGAAATAATCTGAAATAGAATAGTAATAGAAAAAAATCTGAATAAGACTGAAATTATGTGCATAACAAGACTGTTATTTTTTGAGGGTGCTTTAGGTGGATTTTCTTTTGAGAATGAGAAAAATAAAACTGTTACTTTTATAGTCATAAGTCATCTTTTTTTACACATGCTTTCAAAGTAGATTAATAGAACTTTCTGCTTTTTAAAACTTTTTTGCTGTATTTGGTAATACACTCAGTAGCATAGTCCTCCTCTCTATGCTTTTTGCTGCATCTGGGTTAAGGTTGCATGGTTTATTTTAGCTACATACTTTTAAAAGGAGCAGCAAGAGGATATCTCTAAGGGTTGGTTTTTTTTGTTTGTTTGGTTGGTTTTTGTTTGGTTTTTTTTTCAGGACAGTTCTAGACAATGTGATAACTTTTACTCAGTGTAGCTCTTAAAATCACATTTCTAATTTGATCAAAGGTCAGCAAACTCACAGCCTTGAAAACTCTGGTGGCTTCTACATTTGAAGCCAATGCAGTCTCAAACATTACAAACCCTTTAATTCAACCATTACAACACCGCCATATTATTTTCATTAATAGTAAAATACTGGATCTCTTATATTTCTCCTCTGATTTCTGAACTTCAGAAACTAATTTTACTCAAGTTTTCAGGACTGCTTTTCATTCATAACTATAATACTAGGAATGCTTATTGAGTCCATTTCTTAAGTAGAAATAAAGTACCATATTTAATAATCTGTTTTCAGATGGTGGCACTTTAAGAAGAATGCTACCTACCATGCAGATCAGCTAAACTAAACTTGAAAATAGAAAAACTCTCTTGGTCCTTCTAAAACTTATATTCAGTGTGATTAAATAACCATTTTTTTAGCTATATTTTATATTTTGGATCTCTGAGCAAAAGTATACTGAGAGCAACATACATGGAGCTGTTCAGAGAATGATCTGCTCTATGCAGGAACAAAAACATGCAGCGAATTGTCCAAGAAGAAACTGCTGCTTAAAGTTGTGGCTGATAATCACTTTGTGTATGCTTGAATTATGCTACTAAAACCCCTTTCTGTTCCAAACCATCTGCAGGGACTGTATATTTGTAAACAAAGACAGATGAAGATAATTTATTAATTCTTTGTCTGCCATCCACTCATTATTTCTACTAGAAGAAGTATCTACTTCTAAGCTCCCAACCACGTTAACCTCTGAGCACTGAGACAACATTTTATTTGGCCTACAAGTATGAATCAGCTTTTATCCCTATATGAAACATGAATGTTTCTAAATCTAATTCGTGCAAGGAAAAATACTTTCAGGATTAAGTACGATGTGTTAGCTTCACTGAGTGCAGATGTGCAGGGAGTCCTGTAAATTAGGCACACTCCTTGTTCTAGCCTGCATGGACAAAAACTTCCAGAGGGAGAGGGCAAGAAGCTGAAGTGAAATGTTATTCAGGTTATCTATGCCAGCTCTTTGCAGCAGTGTATGTACTTAATGTTCCCAAGTGAATGGCTAGGCTTTAGAATTGCAGAGTGAATAAGTACACTGACTTAGCAATTAACCACAGGAAAGTAGAGCTGTATCTTATGTGGAGAGACAGTTGAAAGGTTGGTTAATTGAACTCCTAAGTGCCAAACTTTGAGCAGCACAGAGGCATCCCATCAATATATGTTTAACACTATCAGAAAAAGAAAGTAGAAAGCATCCTTTCTACCAAGTACCTGTTAAGTTGCAATGAAGCACCACATCTACCAAATCTATCTAGGTCTATGACTCGGAGCATCACAGCTGAATGATTTTGTTAGATGTATGTCTAGAGTTGGAAAGTTTTGGTGCTTTACATATGGACTGGGAAAAAATAGTTGCAGCAAAAAATTACGAGTAAGGCTTTTGTCTCTTTGCTTTCTGAAATGGATCAGTTTCTGTGCTTTCTTTTCCATTCAGTCTGGACCAGTTTAATCCTCAATATTATCAGAAACTTTAAAAATGTATCTATTTAAATATACTTGTATATCTAACTGATTTTTGTAATAAAGCCCGACCTAATCTAAATCCATGAATATCCAACTACTCATTTTATTATGCACCCCCTCCCAAGGAATCATGAGTAAAGCTAGTAAACATGTATATTTATTATGTGTTAATATAGGCATATGTTTATATGCACATGTAATGCTGATGATAATCAGGATATATATATTATAAAAAGGGTCTATACTGTTGCATGAACAGTCCAGATAGCCTCCCTATTCCATGTAAGCTTGTATCCCTCGTGTCAGCAGAAAGTGCAAGACTGCATTTGAGAGGTAAGGACAGTTCCTGAAAATGAACTGCTGGAGATGGGGAAGCCCCTTCAAGAGACTCCATTTCAAGAGCTTGAAAAGTTGTTTGTAGCTACATTTTCTCAGAGATGGTAAAATAGGCCTCTCCTAAACTCTGTTGGGATTAAAGGTGTTGAGATGGTGTATGGGAATGCTCTGGCTTTCCTTGTGTACCCACAACCTAAAATAGCAGAACTTGGTAATGAAGAGCCTGTGGGTTATTGAACTAAGAGTCCATCTGTAGTGAAGTGTTTTGCGGGAGACTTGATGTTGCTTGTCTGCGAGCTTTGACCAGCATGAATTCTGTTTCTTCCCTTCCTGGTCAAGTTAACTGCTATCTTCTGAAGGGGTAGGTGGTTCAAGGGGATTGCTTAGTACAGTGTTCATACTCTCTCCAGTCTTTATTATTATTGATATGGGAATACTATCTCCATCCTCTCCTGCTGGATGACTGTGAAACTTTTACCAGATCAGGTTGGTATTGCTCGGGAGAGTGAATACTACACCCTTTGTGAGTAAGAAGGGAGGTCTGCAACAGTATCACAGATCATTATTTCCCTTTGTCCTGCAGATAATCATATGAAGTACAATAGGTACTGAATAACAAACAGTCAACTTGTATTCAATGTTCTGGAATAGTGGTGTTGAATGGGGTGAAATGTAACTTCAGACCATCCCTCCCTTTTTCCATTGTATAAGATGAGTTTCTTCCAAATCATGTAAAAGGACTAGGTAGCAACTGCACCTGATTTACAACATATTATATAATTAGGATTTCTACTTTCTTCAAGATCTCCAGTCACAGAGTGACTTTAGTGCTGTGCTTCAGTTGATTGAGGTGTAGGAAAAAAAAAACATACTCCCATTCCAGTTTAACTTTAATTACACATAATGTTGAACAGCAAATTTTTTTTATTAGGTTTGATTTACTTGGTTTGTTCATTATCACAGAAGTGTTACTCTCTGTTCTGGGGTTGGGAAGGAGATGCAAAGGGGATTGAAGTAATTTCCTGCATACAAGCTTTTTTCTTTTTGTTTAACTGTTCTCTCCATTATGTATAGCAGGCTCTGGCTTGGTATCAAATACAATCAGCTTACTATTATTTGTGGTTTCAGTACATAGACTACGCCAGTATGCCATTTGTACGTAGTTTGATGACAAATGGTTTCAGCTGAGAGTGGCTTCAGTTTCAGTTTATGTGAAATGGGTATTTAGAGAAATGTTCAAAGATCTTAGTGGGAAGATTTTTATATTAGCTATAATTTTCTGTCAGTATTGGTCACAAATCAGTGTTGAAGTAAATTATAAGTTTCAGCATTTATTTTGGAAAAGGATTACCTAAATAAAATGTATTCTGAAATTACTGCGTAGCTTTTCTCTGCTCTCTGAGGACTAAGGACTGATTGTGTTATCCCTTTAAGGGTGTAGGCACAAACACAATTGTCTGTGTTCCTGCATGTGAAGTTTTGATCGAGGATATGTTCCTATGGAGAAGTTGAGGGTGACTTGTTTATTTCTTTGTTTCTTTCTCATAGTGATGCTTATAATTTTCATTAGTTGTTAACTAGCTGCAGAATAAAATGTACATGTTGGTCTGAAGCTTGTAGGTTAGACACATTTGTGAAATGTGCATTTTGGGCTTTCTAATTTAACATGAGAAAAATTACATCCTAAAGTATTCCTTTGCAATCTACATGTTTGTTTTGTAGCTGTTGCCTTGTTAGGTAAAGTAAACAAATGTTGTTTGGGGGTTAGGGATTAATGATAAGGAATCATGTGACAGCACAGCATGCACCTTGAGGGAACAGATCAAAAGAAGTGTCAGCCAACCACCTGCACTTAGTCAAGTTGCTAATTAAATAATGAACATTGAGTTGAGTCATAGATTTTGCTGATATTTGGGATAATGGTCCTATCCAATAAATACTGTCTTGATTTTATGAGCCTTTAATAAGATTAAAAGGTTAAAACTTTATTTTTTTATTATTACTAGCTGTATTTTTAAATATAAAATTATAGGGATTTTGCTGAGACTTAAGAAACGCTGATAAATTCATAAGGCAGTAGCAGTATATATGAACTTGCAGATGTGCACTTTTACAGAGATGTGCAGTGAATGTCCATATAGTAGACTGACAGCAAGCAAGCAACTAAGTTGTGTTGTGGTTTTCTATTTTTTTTTCCCCTAACGGACAAAATACTACTTGAATGGATGCTTTCCTCCAATATGAAACTATTAGATTAGTGTGCAGACATTGTTTCATAAATAGTGAAAATTGGAAAGGTTCCCCTCTATGTCTAGCTAATGACAATGACTGAAAACCAGCATCTCTTCCTCCCTTGCTTTTTTCTTCTGTACTTAACTTGGCCTCTGAGCTTCGAGCAGAAAGAAGCACAAGTTCTCAGAAAAGTAAAGTACTATTTCTGTGTGTGATGTCTGTAGGATTAAAGTGGAAAGGCAGCTTACTGTATTGTTTGTTTTTTTTTTAATTCATTTGTTGTGTTCATTATAGGGACTAATCAATATTTGCTTCAAAAGTTCCAAGCTAACAAGTGTCTTTATTCTGTGTTCATACTGTTTGTTTAGCTGGATGTGTGTCACAGATCAGAAAGCTCACAAAAGTAATTAATTTACTTTTTCTGGTATGACCTGCTGTACAGGGTTGTGCAATGCTTTTGAGTGGGTTGTGTTCCATTTTTATTAGACCAATCCCATGCCTGACACTATATAATAATAAAATTAAGAGTTTTCACTGTGGAGGTCATGATCTATTGGGCAGCTTTGAAAGGGTAACTCACTAAAAGAAACAAATCTTAAGAACTGATGATATAATGCAAAATACTGTTGGTCTGATTGACTGGTATGTGAAATGATAGAAAACTGGCATGAGACAAAACGCTTGCTATGTAGACTGAGTGAAATCTTTGGCAGAGGAGTCCAGCACAAACCTGTGAGACCAGATACAGGTTTCCATTGTAAGAATTTGCCTGGAAACATTCTCTTCATCTGAACATGTGCGAGTACCACTTGCCCCATCTTCAGGAATGAAGGCAAACCCAACCTAAAGTGGTAGTCCTGCATGCTCATAGATGGTGTTAGAAGGCAGGTTGATGCTTGTGCTAGATATAATAGAAGAACGCGGAGATGTCATTTATTTACAATGAATTCCTCTTTACTCCTCCTTTTTATGTTTGGAACCATTTGCAGTTCACAGAATTATGTTGACCTGGTAAACATTTGTTTTGGCATGTTTATGCATTTCCCTTAAAGTACATTAGAAATTCTACTCTTTATATTATCTACATTATTAGATGTCTTTGTTATTGGATATTAAGTTATGAGCTTAAGATCTCACTCCTAGCAAGGTCTATAGTGTCTATAGGTCTATAGGTTTATAGTGTATCCTATTTTTTTTATTAGATGTTTATTTAATCTTGAAATTGAGGTTGCTTTATTTAAAATGGAGTAGAAAAAACTCCGCCCTAAGCTCTGCAGATACCGTTATCCCTGAAGTGACAAGTTGTTAGGATTGTAATAAATAGAGTGGAATTACAGTAGTCTTAACTTACTGTGATTGGAATTTCAGGTAGGTGAGAATCTAAAAGAGCCTTTTTTCCTATCTGCTGTCAATTTTGGCAGCAGATTCACAAACAGGGGTCCCAGAAAGTAAGGATGAGCAAACATCAGAGCTCATTGTGTTTCCTTTTTCTAAGGCATGACAGTTTGGATGGAACCAGCATATTAAAAACCAGGGCACATTTTAAGCAGTTACAATAATTGTAAATACAAATGCCGTTTATGGCACTAAAGGGCAGTCATATCCGTGGTCCTCCAAGTGTTGCTTAGTTGCCTTGTATGCCTTGGTCAGTCCTTACACTGTTTGCATATGTGTTTGTCCTTCTTATGAAGACTGAAGATAGTCTGTTGGGTGTACTACCGTGGTTCTGGACCATTGACCATGATGATTATAACTACAGTTCAACAGGTTGCACAAATCTAACATGAAAAAAACTCAACATGTGTCTCTAGGAAAAGCTATTAATCTCTTTGTGTTTATTATCAAGTCAGTACAGCCTGGTAGCAGGAAACAAAAAAAAGCAGATTTCTAGTAACTAAAAAGCAGATGTATTCCTTTAAAAACTACTTTATCATTAAATTTAAAATACTCCTGTCTCATCATCAGTGTGTATTTTGTGGCAACTCTCTTCTCTTTTGTTGCGGATGGCAGGGGGAATCTGTGATGGGATGTTCCTAAATCACTGTTCAAGAATCTCTCTTACAGCAAATGGAGCTGTACAACACTGTTCTCACTAATGGTAAAGCTCCTACAGGCTTCCCTGAGAGCAGTTCTTCCCTATACAATTGCCATGGATATTAGATAGCTGGTGTACAATAAACTCTGATTGTGAATGTCAAGCTATTCAAATGCTATATAATCACCGTTTTGGGGATAACAAACTTACTTTAGGAAGTGTTGGTTGTGACATATTAATTTTGAAAGTAATAATACTCACAAGGTGAGTGTAAATCATCACTTGCAGATGCAGTTTTTACATTAAGACAATTGGTCAAAGCGAAAATAGCAAATATGGAATACTTCAGATAATTTTGTATGGTTCTATTTTTTATTCAAGGAAATATGCTCTTATTGCTTGTAGCTCCAGAGAATATTCAGCTTTATATTGGGTTTTTTTAATTATTATTTTTTTAATCTTACCAATAAAGGAGTTTGGCTTGTTTAAGATGTTCTCAGGAGTCTATGCTCCAAACTTTGCCCTCCAGTTGGTATTACGGTATCAGTAATTGCTGCCTCATGTTAACATTTATTTAAAGCTGCTGATTTAACATTTAAAAATTCTGAGGTTAATGGATCTGTGAATACAGATCCATTAACCTCAATAAAAACAAATGGGACCTTTAGTGAACTAAAATAAGTGCAGATCAAGGATACACTTTCAGTAATACTTGCTGATAGCATTTAGATTGTACTGTTAAAATGTCAGGTCATAAAAAGGGCTAGTAGTGTAGTAATATTCAAAGTGAATTTCAGTGTTTCAGTCACTTCTGTGACCCAAAATAGGATAGTTTAAGATCAAGTAAGCTCAGTGTTCTAATTGCAGGATATTCTGGATGGATTGCTATGTAAATGATATGCTATTCTAGCTGAGCTGGGTTTACTTAAGAATGAAATTGGCTTGAATGCACATTAATCTAATGAGCAAATTATGATAGTGTAGTTAAATTACAAACATTTATTTTATATAGAGATTGACTTCTTGCTTGCAGCACAGGAGAAAGCTATAATAATTAAGAAATTAATAAATAGATAAGACAATGTATTTCCTTAGGATTACTTTCTTTTAGTCTTTGTGTTTAATCTAACATTGCTGTAAAAAAAAGAAAAAAGAGATGTAGAAACAACATCTAGAAAGAGATATTGCTTCCCCTGCACCATAATATAGCAAATCTGCTTTTACAACAGGCATATGCAGAAATATGATGTGTAAATCCTGAACTGAATTCACGAACACAGACATCTTTGCTTTTGTGGGAATGAGTTAATTCTACAATGAATATCTGATTCCATCTCTATTCATCTTTAGATCTTGTTTATTAAAATTATGTTGTCTTTCAAGGTCTTAAATATGTATTAGTGTACTAATACACAGTTCAGGAAGTTGTAAATTGCTCAGTGCTAACACCATACATGGACTTGAAGAGTGAGATTGTGAAACACCAACAATGTGTATTTGTGCTCTAAGCAGTATTATACTGCGTCTCTGTATAGTGAAAGACTGCTTATAATGATGAATAAAGCAGATTAAATGCTAAAAATATTTTGTTATTTTCAGCATGCAAAAAGGACAGATGGGATTCACTCAGCAGATAACTTTGAAGAGCATTATATAGACAGTTTAGAGCTATATTATACTGAAGTTCAGAGTAGATGGGTCAATACAAAGGTCATTTAGTTATATGGCATGCAGAGTCTTAGTGAATGATTATTGAAAACCACAGTATTTTCTATGTGGCAAGCAATTGGAGGAAGAATGTTCAAAAGCACCTACGCTTTTAGGATCAGAAGTCCCATGGAAAATCCAGGTTACCAACATTCTTCAGAACAGTTTTACTGGCTTCATTTACTGTATCAAATAAGTCTGCGATATGCTCTTGCATAGTACATCAGAAACAAAAATAGTTTGGAATATTTTTTTCAGAAAATCAATTTAAAAAAACAGGAAAAGCATTTAAGAGGTGAGGTTGAGTTAACTTCCAAAAATATGCAGATTGTACTTCAGGTTTCTGCTATTTTTACTAAAGACTTCACAGTATTACACAGACAGAACTGTAATCTAATTTGGGCTTCTCTGTGAGCTTGTTACAGTTCAGAGTAACCCACTGTTTTTATTAGGGTTTTTTAATATGAATGTTGATTAGCCTGTACACTTCACAACAAACAGGTATGTATTAAAATCCCATAAGAAACAAAACTGGAAAAAAAATCTCAGTGACAAATCCACAGATGTCACAAAGTAATAACTTTCAAAGGTGTAAGTGTATAACAAACCAAACTACAGTTGTTAAACAAGAGATACAGGTGAGTATCGGTACTTCCTGTGAATAGTTTAGATCTGCTGTCATAATATGTGTTTTGATAAATAAAGATCAACACTGTTTAAGAGAGAAAAGCCATTTTTAAACTATTTCTCTATTTACAAAAATAGACAATGTCAGTTTTCTGCTGCTGTGATTTTGTTTCACCTCTACTAAACATCAAGTAGATTGGATACTCATGCTGGAAACCAGAATGCATCACTGTGTGA
Organism: Antrostomus carolinensis; assembly: GCF_000700745.2. NCBI lineage: Eukaryota > Metazoa > Chordata > Aves > Caprimulgiformes > Caprimulgidae > Antrostomus > Antrostomus carolinensis. The sequence goes on from NW_010306134.1 coordinate 46,445, forward strand.
ATAGAAGTGGATTACTCTGTGAATTGGAATGAATTAGGCACACTGTCTTGCCCTGTTGTCCTTTCATATTCCTGCCTTTCTAAAAATGGTTCTTCTGAGAATTTACTTTTTAATCTAGGACACCTTTAACAAAATTTACTGGAGTCTTTAATCTGTTAAATTTCATTATAAGTAATGTTAGATTTTTTTAAAGAGTGGAAATATCTTTTTTTTCTCTGAAAGTTACACTTAAAATATTCACCAAATTTGGCTGATGTGCGTGAACTTTGGAAATATTATCTTTAAACAGTATTAAGTGGCATTAAAATTTTCAACTGCAATCTTAACCCTTTCTGAATGGTAGGTTTTTTTTTTTTATGCAAAAGGTTATTGCTAGGGTATTCCAGTGTGTCTTTTGAATTGGATATCTAGCTTTCAGGGTCTTTTAAAAATCCCATTCTAAATTATTAATCCAGAAGCCATCACCACAGTTTCCAAATCTATTGTTGGAGCTGTATTCTAAGAATATTTGAGATATCAGCTAAATCTTTTTCACTCCCTTGGAATCAAGCCACATGAATATCTATTTTGCACTTAAAAATAAGTCTTCTTACATATACCTCTTTACTTAATGATGTAGTCATGACAAGAACATTTTGAAGAAATAATTAATAGAATGCTCATGCCATGGAATTTTAGCTAGAATGGCAAACTGTTTAAAGAAATGCTTTCTGGCAGGTGGCTTGTGGTGTTTTCTCTTCTGATCTGTATCCAGGCTACAGCCATGTTTATTCTGTTTAATTTTCCAAGAGTCTTTCCTGTGACCCAAATCTGCTAATAAAGTACAGCAGCAGGGTAATATGCTTGCCATTCTACTTCAGTGCTTTTTTATTAATGGACTGTACTGATGAGAAGACCTGTTTTGATTATTGTCTATTGAGTGCTTCAGCACATTTTTTACTTTAAGTGGAAAAGCGTATTAAGTACTGTTAGAGCACTAGGACAGTCAGATTGAGGTACTGTCCAAGAACCATACTGAACTGCATTTTTAAAAATAAATTAAAGAGTGAAAGTAGAAGACAAACACATCACACTACATCACAATGCAAACATTATTCTTGTATCTTACAAAATGTGTGTGTCTCATTAATTTGGGATCTCCCTAGATTAGCCTGTGTTACATGAACATACTCTGTTGTAAGAAAGAATGAAGGAATTTACTTGTGCTGCTGCATTTTTGCATGGTGTTATGTATAAACTGTGTTGTATTTTCTTGACTAAAGGTAAAAGTTGGAGCAAGCCATCCAAGGGAATATTTTATTAGCTTTAACACTGGTAGTGGTAACAGTGTCAGTAGTTGCTACAGTATTTATTTTGTACCATCCACCCTTTTATAGCTGATCCATTTCTATATTTTGTTTCATTGGTTTTGGTTGTCGTTATTTCTCATCAATAAGCAGACATTCACCTTCCACGTCCCCTGTTTCCCAGAATATTGCTTAATAGTAATTTCCCAACTCACAAAGATTTTCTTATTGTACTTGATTAAATGTACACTATAAAACTAATAATCTTAATTTGCCAAGCCATTTTGAACCAACACAGGTAGTGTGCTTATCAGGGACATAACAATAATAATTTACCTTTTAACTTTTAAAATAATACATAGTATGTTCTTGAAATGAAGACTGTTTTTGAATGATGTCTTCTTTGTAGAAGAGTACCTCAGATGCATAATACTATAAATTCTGTAGCGACCATTTCTATTACAGAGGTTGGCACAGCTGAAGTTGCACGTAAGTTCCTAGCTCTCCTGAAAATTTAACTTCAGAGTTTAAGTCCTAGCATCAGGAACATCATTCATGAGTTTAATTCAATTCAGGTAGTGCATATTCATATAAATTGAAAACAATCCTTTATGTAGATTAATGAACAAAAGAGCATATTTTTCTGGAGCTGAACCCAACTTCCAAAATAGCCTATAGTTCCCATTTGTCCAAATAGTGATGATGCTGTATTGTCTGTGAAGTGTGCAACCATATCTCCAAGATACAAGCACCACAACATACTGGTCTCTTTGGTATTGCTTTTAGAGTCATAACATATAGTAGATTAAAAAACTGTGGAAGCTCAGCAGAAAGCTTTGAATACTCATCTTCACAACTAGCAGTGATAACAACATGGAAACAGGACTGTGTTGAGTGACTACAGCAACACTTTAGAGATCCTTTATAAGTGTTTGTTGTGACAGCTATAGCTTGTGAATGAATTGCTGGTCCTGGTGTTTGGAGATTTTCTTCTTGCTATGTTACCTTGTTAGGTTTTGCTCTCTTTTTCAGTTTGAAGGTCTTTCTAGTCTGAAAGGTCCATCTAACCACCATCTTTCTAGGTATTTCATGGAGTGGGAACTTGGGTTTGCTATCACTAGGGCTTGATTTAGGACCTGTGTATTTTATTTAGTCTTTTATTTATCTGTTGTTTTGGATTGTAATGACTGTAACTGAAGCACCTAATTCCAAAAGAGGTTATTAAGGAAATAAATTAATCAGATTGCATTTCATGGTAATATAATTAAGATTATATTTCTCTAGTAAAGTGTTATCATGTTATAAATAGTTCATGATATCTGACTGTTTACATATATATTCATGAATATATTAACATTCAGGAAAGTATTTCAACAGAATACAATAATAGTCTATTTTCCTTTTTTTTTTTTTAAGTTGTGTAACATAACAATAACATAGTATTTTATACGCTTTTTTTTTGTCTTCCAGAACACACGAATGCACTGTAAACAGTGATGGAAAAGTTAAACTATGTTCTTAAAGAAAGCCTCTTTTGATATTATATCTGTCAGTGTTTGTATTTCACAACTTGCTGAACATCCTAGGCTTCACTATCTTATGTAAAGAGAATAACAGATGATGAGCTTACTTATTACCATTTGATTTTTTTAATGATCTCACAAACAAGCTCAGCAGCCTTCTTTCTCACCCTCCATAAGCTGTGGTAACTAAATAAAACTAAACTTGTAATTCATCCCCTAGTTTTTAAAATGTTTCAGCAAAAATATCTGTATTAGCCTTTTCTCTGCCATACAACATAAGCAGAACAGAAGGTTGGGTAGTCTGTAAAATGCATCCTAATAATTAAAAAACAACTTTTTCAACTGAAATTCAGCAGTGGTTCTTCACCCCTACGATAAGAGCAATTCACAATCAAATAAAATAGAATGCTGACATGTTGAGAATAATTGAGCAATATGAGCTATTGGTTATGGTAGACAGTATATGAGAAACCTTTTCAAATATAACTGAATAAGTGTGTGTTGGCATAGAGAAATAGTAGTATTCCTGGTCTCTCTTTGTTAAAATAACACAGTTGTTCTCATTTTAACCTATCAAGGGGATATGGAGGTTCAGCTGATATAAATCAGTACAGCTTCCCTAAAGTCACCAGATGAATTTTACTATAAACAATGAAGTTAAGCATATAGACCCACTGACAATTGTTCCCTAGTATGTCTTTTCTGTAAACAAGGAGAGCACAGTGCTGTTTGGAGAAGTGGAAACCACAGTTTGAAAATAAGGTGGAGTTAGTATTGCCATTTGTTAATTTCAATCTGTGTGAGTATTTTTCTATACAGTATTCGTAAGCAGAAGTGCTTGATAGTTGTTGCTGGTAGTTTTTCTGCAAACCTTTGTTAGGTAATTCATCCTCAGATTTGGTATCTGACATAGGCTGAGCTGCTAATGTTGATGGTGTACCAGAAACTTGCTTTGGTGGATGATCTCACACTGGATGAAACCTATTTCTATCTTTTAAGCTTTCTATTTATCTTCCTTTGCAGAACATCTAAACCTATCACTTCTCTTTGATTATTTAAATCTTACCTTTTAAAGAATAGTCTTCAGAATTTTCAGTATCAAGCTTCTGCATTATTTGAGCTTTTTACCCACCTATGAACTCTATTCTAGTAGTCTGAGGAGTCTATCTGAGCATGCTTCTGTCTCTGGCGCTTCATTGAGTATTGCTACCATGACATCTCTGCAGATGCTAAACTGTTATTGACGCTAAAGGAAAAAAGTCAGTGTGGAACTTGCTTTTTAGAAGATCTCTGATACTCTCTGAGAAGGAGATACAAATAGAAGGAAGGAATGCATCTAATTTGGTATTCAAAGTCTTTGGGGGAGCTGTTTGTGTTCTCTCTAAGCTGTTCTTAAGATAACAGTAGAATCACTTAGTTTGTTGAAATAAAGCAGTGTTTAAAACAGATGGATCGTATCCAAACATGCCTCACTGAAGCAACCAGAGACAGATAAGCTTTCACAGGAAACAGTTCACTCTGTTCTGGAATTGAAGAACGTGGTAGAATATGAGGACCTTTAGACTTGCACAACCTCATACATTTCTTTAGGTTCTACTGGCAAATGAGCTCAAGCACTAATCCTGGGTTTAAAAAAATCTGTAAGAATACATATACATAGTGGAAGATCTGTGTGAAAATGGTAAGCAGAAGCTCTTTCAGTGTTCTTCATGTGGAAGATGTTCAGAATTTCTAATGAACTCGCATCTTTTTTTATCTCCATTGTAATTCTTCTACTCTGTCCCTAAGTAGCAGAGAGGTAACCTGATTATGAAGGCCCAGTTGTCCTGAAATTTGAGTTCTGCTGAAGATACAATACAAAATTAGGGCTTGTTTCCTGGATGGAAGAATAAATCAAGATTATTATAGATAACCTCGTGTCCTTTGAATAATGAAGAAAAAAACCAAAATAAAAGTAAAACCCAAAAACAAACCAACACTGAATTTGTTAATTCATATCATTTTGCCAGAGATAATGCACAGTGAAGTATAGTATGTCAAATATTTAAAGATCTCTAGATATTTTAAATTATCCCAAAATAATTTCTGTTAAGTTTTCAAAGTACATAGTTACCTAAGCCCATGACAATTTGTGGAAGTTAATAGCTAGGTGTTTTGAAAATCTTATTTGGGTCTCATCAGTTAGTTGCATAATACCTTAAAAATCTGATCCTATCATAATACTCAAAGAAGTCTATTAAACAATCACTAGTAGACTAAATTTTAAATGAAAGTGAATTGTTTTAGAATACTTTTTTTTTTCATTTCAGTGGCTTTTTGTAATATCTTATAGACTTGTCTTTATGGATGTCAAATAGCATAAAAAGAAAAATGCATCCTATTCCTGATAGTGTCAGACATTTACAGAGAAATCTGGAGTTCAGATTTCTCTGTTTATTTAAGGGTTTCAGTTATTCCATCAGTAGAAAAATTACTTTAAACTTTACCCAAAAACTAAAAAAAAAAACAAAAACAAACAAACAAACAAACAAAAACAACAAAAAAAGTAGACAACAGAAAAAAATCTACTTTGGGACATTTCCATGATGATTATCAATCTGCATAGCCCAAGTACTTTCCTCCCCACCACCCCTTCCAATCCATACATCTTTTGTGCTGTATCCTTGGCATGCTTTTAGTCCTTTAAAAGAAGCTGATGCAGAGTGACCATTCAATCCATTTTGCTATTACCATTATGAAAGCTACGGTGCACCTTGAGAAGAGCATGCCTGACCCAATTTGATCTTTCATTTCTAACACCATAGCTTGCTGACTTTCTAAAGGATACTCAAGAAAGGCTTATTAACAGATGTTATCACTGGAATCAGCTTTTATGAAATAAGGAGACAGGACCATCTGTTCATTTGTTGCTTGCTAACCTAAGCTTCCGCATTGTCCTGGAAATCCTACTGATAGATCTGTCTGCATGTGGTCACATAGCATTGATCTGTTTGGAGTGGATTTTTGTGGAGCAGAACAGAAAAAAATTGAAAACAGAAATGCTATTTGAAAGAGCAAATAGCAAAGGCTCCTGTACAACATGGGTAGAATTTTCAGTAGAACCTAAGTGAAATAGTACCATGGGTCCCACTGACTTGAAATGAAGGACAAGTAAACAGTGAACCTGTACTTGTAGCTTATGGAAATTATGTCATATTGGTTTCTGTAGCTGAAGGAAGTGTGTACGACTGATTAGTGAAGAACTTAAATGCTGCTGATAAGTGTATAGAAAAACAAGAAGTAAGGCTTAGAAATTCTCTGAAAATACAAAACAAATTATGAAATCTCTTTAGGGAAGTTATTGACCTTTTTAATAAGCTCTAGAGTAGAAAGATTTAAGAGTACTAATTTGCAGTGAAACATGTGTGACAGCTTAACATAACTTTTTACAGATATAGTGTATAATGTCTAAGCAGTCTATAATGTTTAATAACAAAAATATAATAGAGATCCTAATAATCCACATCTAGAAAAATTTAAGTGTGGTTTAAAAATATTACAAATAAATTTGTAGTTAACCAAATCTTCAGTGACTCCCATAGTCGTTGGTTATAGTTGTGTACAGTTTTGACCAAAAACCATTGTCATATTACATCTGCTTGATGCTATTTACATGTTTATATCAAATTATTTGATAAAGAAAAAATTTATATAAAAGTAGCTTGTGAATGGATGTGCTTTTTTGGATATTTTGTGCTGAGGGAGCATATATATTACCAATAAGGGAGTTAAGTGTGGGCTTTACATTTTATTAGGTCAAGGAACTGTAGATTAATGAGTCAAGAGCAAGAAATGACAGCTAATCTAACAAAGTATCAGTTGCTTCTTCAAGGAAGTGAAAAAAGGAAATAAGAAAAAACCTGAAATTTGGAGAGAAATCCCAGATAATGTGTATTGGCAAAATTAGTATAGCAATTCAGCTGGAATCAGAGAAAGAATATCCTGTTGGATATAAAATTGGTGTAATCAGATAAATTGCAGGTTTTCTTTAATTTGCTTACTTATGCATTTTCAAACATTGTACTGTATTATTTCACTATTGTAAACAAAATAGAAGCTTATTTACATTCTGTTGCAACATTCTTAATGTCAGTTCCGATGATTGAAGGAAGGAAGGAAGGAAGGAAAGAAAGAAAGAAAGAAAGAAGAGACAAAGAAAACCCATTTGTGTGATAAATTTATTACATGGTATAGGGGAGCATAAGACTATATGTAGAGCCTCTCAACACATTTCCCAAGTTATTAAAAAAATAACAAAATTATGTCGAAGTGAAGGTGCACAGGCTGAGTTAGTGATGCACAAATCTGTGTGGGAGGGCAGTGCCCCAGGGCACGTACTTTAAGAAAGCAAGCTGGCTGGCAGCATGGGGAGCATGTCTGAACCCTAGTTGTCTGTGCAAGATGTTTCACCGAAACAACTGCATAGTATTTCTTTTGGGGCATTACAAGTCATTTTTTATTCCTTCACTAAACAGTAACTTGGTGCAATAGGGTAGTTTAAAATGCTATTTGTAGCAGGAAAACGAGAACTCTCAAAATGTTTTGTTTCTCTGTTTGCACCAGACAGATCCTTAAATGATGATCAGTGAAAGTCACTGAAACTATATAGGCATATAATAGTTGGGGATCTGGCCGCGTGTATAGTTAAAACATAAAATGTATTCAAAATGTAAGAGACCTGTGTTTTCAATTAATTATTTTACAGGTTAATTTTTATAACACTTGACTGAAAGAATGCCTGCTGTGCCTGCTTATGAGTAATTAGTAGGATTAACTCTTGTTTAAAAATGTTGCCTGAAAATACATAACAATGTGCATTAAGACTTGTCATGAAATTCCTAGAAAAAAAAATAACTCATTGTTAGTCTAGGATTATTCCAAATAGTCAGGACAGGGGAGGTGGAGAGAAAGGAGATTCCTTTGCCCAACAGGAGTTTCTCTTCTACCCGGACTATAAAATTACACTGTAAATTCTGTATTTGTTCTTTTGTTTACTGTAAGCTTTTTAAACAATCAGACTTAAGGAAAGCACTACCCAATAAATATGAATAGCAGTATTCAGGTTAACCTGCTACAGGGTATACAGAGCTAACGAGCACCCTCCTTTTACAGGGTACTATGGGAAAGCAAAAGAGTCATCATGAAATAAACAATATGAAACAGTTTGTGTAAATATGCTACCTGCTATCTTTCTTCGAACAGTGAATCTAAATTTTCATTAACTCCAGATACTATTACTGTATAACTATCCAGGCTAACAAGTTTTATTTATGTTTTTATTTAATTCATTTCAGGATACACTCTGTCCTCTTTAAAAATTGTGATTGGCAAAGTTGGTCCCCTTTTCCACGCTTGGGGTTAGGATGCATTTGGGGTTTTTGTTTGTTTGCTTGTTTGTTTGTTTGTTTTCTAATTAAAAACCCTTTTTTGGAAGGAAATCCTTTAAAAAATTGTGCAAATTTCCTGCATTTTGACAGTTCAGGCATTTAGTTTATACTTTATGTGTGTCATAAGTAGTATTTTATAGCTATGAAGATGATGAATGCAAGAAAACAACTTTTAAAGAAGTGATTTATTGTGTATGAACTGTCATAACTTGTTTGGAATTTTCCACTTTTGATTTGCTAGGGTTAGAGAAGTAAGCTTAAAGAAAAGTACACTGTCATTCTGTGAGTATTCCTATATCCACTTTGCATTAGTACCAAGAAAACAAGAATTCTCATTTGTTACACCCTTAGATAATGTCATACTTAACAAAGGTCTACTTGTGCATAAATTTTCTAAGTCTGTCTTGTACTTCCATGGTAAGAGTTTTGGGTTGTTGATTTTTGTTGTTTATTTTTTCTCCTTTGATTAGTTCAGACTGTGTGCTGTTTCAACTTGCCTGTGTAGCCTTAAGCTTAATGTACCTATTTAATCTTAAATTCTTGTGGCAATGTCACCTAATAGCATTAGCTAAAAGCATTAGCAAATCTATAATGGATTTATTTGATGTCCTCTTCTAGAAAGGAGGAACAATATCTCAAAGAAGCAACAATCTTCATGTACAAACACTTGCTTCTCTGTAAACTTCTAACACTTGACTCCATAGCTTGGAGCTAGATTTACCAGCAGTGGAACAGGGAGGGAAATCAAAAGTGTCAGTAGGAAAGGATAAGCTTTCATTAGGTTCTTATTTCAAAAATACTTTTTGAAATATGTAGGAATATTCCATTTGAATATTTATAACTTAAAAGTCCTGCTATTAATGTTGAAACAACTTTGTATGAGATTATTGTAATCTGCAGCATTACAAATAACCATGTTTGAAACAAAAATTGAGTCTTAACAAGTCAATCAGATATGTGTTTTTTGGTTTTGTTTTGGTTTTTTTTTCTGATATTTTGTCTCCAAGTTTAGGATGAAAAAATGTTTGATATGTCATAAAAAGTCAGAGACAGAAAACTATTTCTTGTTAACCTTTATCTGGCAACATTTTTAATAATCATCATCATTTCCAGTGCTGAACATAAGATATAACGTGGCTGAAAATACTGTGGCAAACAACATCAAAGAAAGCTTGGTAACATAGCAATCTAGGTTCAGTTAATATGCTGTTATGGAAAGTATCAGCATGGAAATGGTTTCTCTAAACTGACCTGGCATTTTTTGTAAGATGCAAAGATCATTAGGAAACTCCTTTCATTCAGCCCCACGTTAAGGATGAAGGATTCCTGCAGTTAGTAGGATACAAGTGTATTGGCCGTGTATAGCCAAGAGAGCCATGCCAAATGCCCCCGGTCTTTAATGTATAACTGGGAATATAGGGATATAGTTACCAAAACATGTTTAGAGGAAGATGTCCAAGTCTCACTAAAAGGATAGGCTGGGGTTTAGCTGTAGTTCTCTGTGACCTGTGTGACTGCATTTTGCCATCCTGTCCTAGATGTGACTGTAGCTGGCAGGCCAGGGTTGGGTCTCTACATAAATTTCTCTTTCAAGGTTTATATCAAAATGGTGGAGGTGATTGTTTGAAGGGGATAGTGTGACATGTTTATGTTATGTGCTGCTGTTTATTTGTATTAAAAGCCTTTCAGTTTTGCTTTGAGCCATGTGAACATGGTTTAATGGAGTGCGAAATGCATGTCCAAAATATGTTGTTCCATCACTTCTGTGTGTGCACAGATAGCTTCTTTTGTGGCCCTGAACTTCACCACTATTGGGTAGATGTCATAAGCCTTCCATAAGAAAAAAGACACGTAATTTATATAAACAAGAAAGGATTGGTGTTTAAGAGTAATAAATTCGGGAATACTATATTCTCTTTTGTCTTTTGATAAATTAAACTTGCCGTGGTTTCTTTAGAGGACAGTGGTTCTGTTTCTTGATAGATGGGTAGGTCAGTGCCTTTCACTCAAAATCTGGCATATTTATCCTTTCTGTACATTGACTTTACCAATGTTATTCATTCCTTTTTTTTTTTTTTCAGTAATTCTGCACAGCTTTGCTCATTGTTGTACAGGTTGTTTCCCATATTGCTGTTTGTTAACCCATTAGTATTTTTGCTTTTCCTGTTTTACATAATTTCATTTTGTCTCTTCATATAATTGGAGTAGAAGTCCTTTGATATAGGCCATTTTTGTGGAATGTGAAGAAAAACTAATGGCAAAATGGTCATTGAGTCTGAGAGGGTCTTCTCAATGAATAGTGAATTCGACAAAAATGGCTATTTCAAAGAACCTACCGTTTCAGATGAGTTTGGAGAAATAGTTTTAACTGGAGAAAAGGAAGTTCTCAGTGGTGTGCTCTCAGATAGAATTTGAGGATAAATTCCTGTAGCCTCTGGCATCTTTACCTTCAGGAAGGAGCTTTCTGTTTAATTCTTGTTTCTGCCTTAGGTTTCTGAGAAGAGAGGAGTTGTACGTTTGTGTCTTTATAGCCTCTTTGCAAACTGGAGAGAATTTTGGAATTTTTTTTCCCCCCATACCTTTTATATTTGTCTATTCAGTTAGTGCAAACCCTTTAGTCTAGAGTCTAGATTTGTGTACTTGTATGGCATCTAGCAGAATGGTGTACCTATCTAGCAGTGCTACAGCTTTTAGCTGCCACTTTATTTGTAACACAGCTTTCTTGCCTTCAGTTGTGTAAATGCTGATATTGTAAAAAAAAAAAAAAAAAAAAAAAAAAGTTCATGATATTGTTACTTGTAGTATTTTATTTACCAAAATGTTTTGAGGTAAATCTGCCCTTACTCATACAGGAGTTGTTAGGTGACTCAGGTGTGTACCTACAGATTTGTCCTTCTGAACTCTTAGATTCCCTAACAGTTTCAAAAATAAGGCAGTATCTTATTGAATTTAGGAAAAAGCTTGTACTTTTGAATTACTTCTGGCAATCATTAAAACCAAACAAAAATCATATTTTCTGTTATCTCTTCTACCACAGACTAAAAACACGGGGCAGTTTTGTCTTCAGGATTAAAAATGAGCAATGCTCTTAATTCATTATCTCATAAGGAAATGTATTTAGTATTAAATCATACCAAACAGTTTTGGCTGTGTTATTTGCCCATAACTTTCTAATTGTTTTAAAGCCTGTAAATTGTGCTGTTAATTCACTGAATATATATATATAAAGGAGTTAATGCCTTCCCCCCCACACCCAAAAAAAAAACAAACCCAAAAACAAAACAAAAAAAAAAAAAACCACAAACCCCTGAATGGCTCAATCAACTTTCCCTTCCTTTGTTATAAATATCAGGCACCATAAATTCAGTGTTTGTCTTTGGAACACTGCCTATTAAGTATGACATTATAGCACACAGCAAAGGTGAAGAAGACTTTGGAATAATTTTCTTGCTTTTTGCATTTAATTTTTCAGTTGGTGCTTTAAAAAGCATCTCAGACAGTAGGTGTTCTCAAGGGCTTGTTGGGTTCCTCTGCTGGTTTAATAGTGATCGTGACACTTGTAGAAGTGTGGCACTGAGAGAATTAGTGAACTCATCAGAAGGAAGGAAGGAATGATCAATTATTCACCACATGCCATCAACTACAAGAAGCATGACTGCTGCTTGTGTCTTTCCTTTTCTTTTCTGCACACACACACACACACACACACACACACACACACTCAGTTTATGCTGTTTGTGCAATTACATTATTTTCATTCAAACAATCTCTAGAGAAACCTGTTTATTTAATATGCAGGAACATTCATCATTAGGGTATTGCATCAAGTGTCCTTGACATTCACTGCTCTGTGCCTCCCGCATCTTCCTCTTTAATTATTTTAATACTTGTCAGAAATAAACCAACAGAAAGATCTGACTGATTTACCTAGAAAGAACAGAATGCATGTAGATAGTTATTTTATAATTTGATCACTCACTAATTATTTTTGGACTATGTTGCTTCTTTTCTCCCTAAACTTTTGTACTTGAACCTGATTTTCAAGGGGAGGAGTCTAACAGCCTTCAGGTTGTACATGTAAGCAAGCCTTTTGTTCTGCATCTCTAAATATTCATAATGCACACAAAGGAAGATTACTATTTTTTATTCACTTTGACATGTTATTAAGAATATTTTTTCAAAACTCAGAATTTATAACCAAAAGTTCATTAATCATTGCACATTAGTTTACATGCTAGAGGAATATTGGAGTTAAAAAACATGTATGCTCTTTTCATTTAAATAAAGATCACAGCATCTTTGTAATAATTTTACCTGTTTTTAAGTTTCATTATCATAAAATTACACTAGCATATTTAAAAAGGCCTTTGGTCTGAAAATCAATAAATAGCTGATTGTTGCAAAGAGCTTGTAGATTCTGCCAAAGTGATATCTTCCATGAGTAGCTTAAAAATGAGAGACAAGAACTGTTGCTGGAACTTAGAGCTGAAAAAAGCTGAAGCCAGAGTAAAAGTGTGGAATTTATGCTGCTTTTTCTTCTTCATGTACAAGAATGTTTGTTGAAATATCTGTCATACAGTGAGTTCTTTATGGGCTCATGAGTTGGTAGGGTGGAATATTTCAACTGTTGAGGAGAACAGAATGGAGCAGCAGTCCTGTAGAAAGAGAAGTACAGGTGATACCATCATGATGAACGTAGAAGAATTTGAAATGTGAAACTCCGAAATTTTAGCTTTCTGTAACAATGCATTTGTCTTTAAACCTTTTTTACTAACACTTGTCGAGTACACTTGTATTTTTCTTTGTGTTATGGCATTCCATGTGGTATGCAAGTATCTAACAGATCTTTTGTGTGTAAATTTACGCAGTATGTGACAACCGCACATACAGGATTCAGCTATGCCACACAGTATGCTCCACACACAGCCATGCACTGTACATATTCTTAACTGTCACTGTGCTTCTTGCCTCTCCAAGAAGCCTTTAAGGTTTTTATGCTTCAGCTTTAAATTCTTATTGTCCAATTTGCTTTTACACAGTTGTATTCTGTTTTATATTCATGTGCTCATCACCGATGTGCAGAAAATGCAGCCTGGGAGTAGCTGTAAAGAATGCTGTCTATGCCATCTTTTTATCCTGGTACATGTGTGTCTCTGCAGGTAGGAAGAGAAAAAAAAAGATGTTTGTGGAATGGTTCCAAGCCTAACAGCACAAAGCTGCTAAACTTGATACACCTCAGACTCTCTCAGAAGCTAAGAGAAAAGGCTTAAGTGCAGTATCCAGTTAGAGATTAGGTTCTGTATTTATACTGAATGTGGTCATCAGATACAATGTAGGCCATGCATGACCTTCCCTAAATTGAGAGATCTGAAGACCTGTTAGATCTAAAGAGTCAACACATAAATAAGTGCTTGAAAGAGCTGTTGCAGAGCCTGGTGTTTACTCTGCATAAATATTAAGCTGGCAACTGCCGATCTGTTCTGAAATGGAGGTAAAGTAGACATGCTTGGCTCTCACTTGCTTCACTTTATCGCAGGGAGGAAATGCATGTTTTGGTTTGGTTTGGGTTTTTTTCCTCCTTCCCTAGACAGTTTTGGCATCCTTTTGATTATTTACATATTATATCTGAAATCTGAATACCAAAACCCAATTTTTTTTAAGGTTATCCCTTTATATTAAAGTCTAAAATTAAGAATAATTACTTGCAATATTAACAGTCGAATGTTGCCTGTGCATGTATTTCAGCCATGTTGCTTGAAGGTTTATGTACCAAAGCTATCACAGTTGCATGTCATACCATAACAACCGTGGATTAGAGCACTGGCCATATTTGGCCTGTAAATTCCAGACAACCACAAGATTCCAAAATAGAAATAATGAGTGATCTTAATTCAATAAATACATCCCATCATCTCTTTTGAGTTAATTAATCAACCTTATTTGTAAAAAAAAATAATTAAAACATTGAGTTAATATTCCTATGAAATCTCAGAAGCCGTGTGATTTAGAGTACGACTGGTTGAGTCTGGTTATAACGGCATTCAAAAGCAGCGTCTTCGGGGTTACTAAGTATGCTGTGATTAAAAACTGGTAAAGAGCATCATTTATTTCCCTTTTGCATATTAGGTCAGGCAAATATAAAGCAAGTATCTTGACAGGAAATCTGTTGTAAAACTAGAAAATAAAATACCATCCTGCTTACTCTTGGTCCCATGCCTTCAGTTGTAGAGCAGTCTTCTGTTTTTGATGTCAGGGACAATTCTTGTATTGAAGTAGAAGTATGCTTTACATTTGTTGTAACATTTGTTTAAAGGCTAGCTGGGAATGAGGAGCAAGGAGTGTATATCTCTGTCATCACATCTCTCATCAATGTGCTGCATACACTGCTATATGCTGTTTCTGATCCTATGTAAGATTTATTTCTAGCATTTGCTGACAGCTCTGTGGTTTCCAAAACAGAGTGAAATGTAGATACTAAGATAAAATGTTCATTGTGTGGTAAAGTTCTTAGGAGCCCTGACAATTTATTACAGCTTATGACTATTATTAATAATATTAATTTAAAAACAGCAATGTCAGTGTTGGTATTTTTCAGTATATGCCATACTTAGCAAGAGGTGTCGGGGATAAATTGATTTCTGATCCTTGATTTGCATGGATTGGTAACTGTTGCTGTAATGTCCCAGGTAATATTTGCAATTTTAGAGAGAAACAGAGAAAAGTATTGAGAAGCTACTGCATTTGAATTGCAGAATTTCCTTGACAAGGGGTACTTAATGAGTCACAACAGTAAGCTGTATTAACTAAACTATCGTAGCCATCAGCAGGTGATACTTTTGCTCTCCTTTACTTCTCTTCAGTGCTGAAAGTAGAATTTTTCATGTAATGCTAACATTCAGTGTCTTAAAAGTAATCTAATTAGTTCTCTTCTGGAAAAAAAAATATGTTTTAGAAGCTGTTCTATGGGTTTATACTACCCCTTGGAGATAAATGAGAAGACAGAGCAGCTTAACAAAAATATATTCTGACGTAATTTCCCTCTTAAAAATGCAGATTTATCTCTTTTACTCTATCCCTTATGCCGTCTCTACTGATGTCAGGGGAATTTGAATATTCAGTAATGCTAATTTGTATTGGTATTATTGTCTGCTTTACAAATGCTATAAGTTTTGTTTTAAAAACTAGTGTCAGCCAGGAAACTTTCTAATCATTGCAGGATTTTTAAGAAAAAAACATGGTAGTATAATGTACATATTTTACTAAGAGAAAGCTGGGAGGAGCGGGAAAGACTTCTACTAGAGCAGCACATCTTCAGGTAGGAGTGGGGCTCAGTACTGTTGGCTAGGCAGGGACAACACCAGGTGGACTTTCTCATGCTAGAGCTACGGTTTAAAATAACCAGCAGTGTTAAGAGTGGAGATAAAACCTTTGGACGTGGAAATGTTTTAGAAACATTAAAAATGAAATCATTATGCTATAAATCCTTTTGGTGCTATCGTAGCAGCTAGGAAAACCTAACTGAAAATATGTTTAGTTTGCTTCCATATTTAACCCTAATTACCCTTTGCAGGGAATTCTTTTTAACATTCAATTCCTCGTCTCACTTTTTAGCTTCTGTAGGTCTTATTTTCCCCCACTACATAAATTGCAGCAGGTGCACAGAATTGAAGACATTACAATTAAATGTAATCAAATATTTTAGGCACTAATGAACAGCTCCAGGAAAACAAGTCAAAAGGGGAAAAAAAAAAAAAAAAGGGAAGAAAAAACAGCCTTTAAGTGAGTGGATTTTCAAACACCCAAGGCACCATAGGGCCAATTAAGGGAGTCAGACACCAGGACACATACTGGCATTAATTATCTTTGAGTTCAGGGAGATAAAAAATAAAAGCAACAATTATCATAATAAATTTCCACACACTGCTTGTAAGTTGTGCTAATCTACAACACACCTGGGTTTCTGAGATTTAAAGCATGAAAGTGAATACTCAATCAGTTAGTAACGACCTCACAGAGAGGCTCATGGGATATGCTGCTTTACTGGGATCTGCCGGTCAGGTAGAGGCTAAAACCCAAGTCCAGCCACCACAGTAGCTTTACTCCATACAGCTCAGAAATGCAGCACTGCAGACCATATTCAAACTAGGAACTTACAAAGTCCATGCTATTAAGGATGAAA
>NW_010306134.1:62891-66103 GCF_000700745.2 Antrostomus carolinensis
ATATACATAATGAATATTTTCACTATGGGAGTATCAGTCTCGATCTACTCTAAATACCTGTGGGTCTGTCTAATTCTCCTTTCTCTAAACTAAGAAGGAATGAAACTAAAAAAACAAATATTTCATGTATGTATAAGATTTTCTTGAAATGTGTAGATGGAATCAAAAACAGGATATGCACTGAGCTAGAGAAAATTTAAAAAAAAAATTAAAAAATTGATCTTTCTCTGACTGATGCTTGAACCTGCTGCAAGCTATTCTCACTGAAAATATAGGAAAATGCAGTAATGTGTTTTGGGCTGTTGGTTTTATATCAGCATTAGGTAAAATTAGTGTCTGTAATGTTTTTCTTTGAAGCGTTGTCATGCTGTTTGGTTGCATCTGGAGGGTAAGTGCAATCACTCCGATCTCCACACAACATATACTAGAAAAAAAAGCCCTAGATGAACAAGATGAGGTTTAAATTTGTCAGTTGTGGGGTTTTTGTAATACTTGCTAGTCTTAATTACTCTAGGTTGAAGAGAGAAAAAAAATTGTCATTATTTTTTTATCGATTATTTTCTATCCCTCCATATCTCATAATTGTATTTTCATGCTTAAAATGGAAGTCCTTTGGGACATTCTTTATGTTCAGAAGGTGTTTTACACAGCACAGACACCACCAAGATTAACTACGTGGGAAGAATGGGCCAGTGAAAATGAGCTACAGCCCTTTCCCCATTAGTCACATGCTACAACATGGGCCAGAAATAAGTTGTGTATGATATATACGATTAAAGAAGACATTTCTAGCAGATGATCTGAAAGATAATATAGTTATTAAAATGGCTGTATCATAGAAGAAACTAGAGCCTAATTACAGTGTACCACTTAGTTTTGGACTGTGTCTAACAGCATAGAATATTCTGTCAACATGCCTGTTGATGTATTGGCAAGGCAATTTAAGAGTACAGCTAATATAGTATTCTGTGGAGTTCAGAAACATTTCAGCCAGATATGGCGACTGGTCAATGATGAAACTTAATGATCAGATTATTGTAGAATTTGCTTCCTCATTATCTAAAATGGTTTTCTTTATAAAATCTTGAAACATTTTGCTGTCATATTTTCAAGATTAAGCATTTTGAGTTCTCACTTTGAAAAGGTATTTTTATATTCAAGAAATAAAAATAACTTAAAAGAACCAAGAAGATGGATGCCTGAAAATAAAACATGTTTTAGTCTGAAGTACGTAATTTGGAGATAAGTTTGGGTTTAGTTTGACAAACTGAAAATTCAAAACTGAGCTGGCTTTAATGAACAATTCGAGATACACTTTGAAACTATGTAAAGAGACATTTGATGGTTTCACAATACGAAAAAAATTTACAGTTTGGCTTTGGATTAAATTGGTCTTGGAAAATGGTTTTCATTCTATAACGATAGAACTTCAAGGTAGAAATTTTTCTTTTTGTCAGCATTCTAGTTCTGAAACTTACAGGGTATCACCTGGAAAAGTAGTATACCTATATTCCAGAGGGAAAACAAAACAAAACAAAATTTTAAAATTCAAGAGTTCAAATCTGTTATGTAGTCAGCTAAGAAACATCTCATTCCTTATGTTGCTTTTTTGTGACCAGGCGTAGAAACAAGACTCTTACATTTCCTGTACCCTTGTTTTCTGAAGCTATATAATGCCAAGGTAGTTCATTCAGGTACTAATGGACTCTAATTGCCACAGTTTCAAGTTACAATATATTTGCATTCAATAAGGTGGTGCTTAATGAGTGAAGTTAAGAAAACTTAATTGCTTCCAGTCTCCTTCTAATCAGCTACTCATTCATCAATATACAATATACATATACAATATTGATAGGAAATATATTTACAAGAAAATTGGATACATTGTATATCAAAACATCTCATTATGAGCAAAACTTCTGTTATGTGTTTTCCAGTGTTTTTTCTTTTAGACTTGGTTTAAAATATGGGCAACACAATTTTGAAACTGAGCAGTAAGATATTCAGGATATTGGTACAAACCCAAGATTAAGGGGGTATTTTAACCACTATGTGGTAAAATATAGTAGTAATTTTTTATTGTTTTTTTGTTTTGTTTTGTTACTATTATGTTCTGAATGGCATTGCTCATCATATATTCTGTTAGGCACACTTGAAAACCTTTCTGATTCATATAACTTTGTGATTAGGGCAACTCTGGTGGGAAGAATTTGAGGTTTTAAATCCTCTGACATGAGGAAGAAAAAAACCACCAGCCTTGTCTGTCTCAACTTAGATGTGTACTTGAACTGCAAATGGAGAGAGCAATCATTCTTAAAGGAAAGTGTAGCCTGCTTAGTGTTTGCAAGGCCATTTCTGCAAAACCTGGTTTCAAGCTGTGACCTAAAAGGGAGGAAAAAACACCAAGTAGTATTTAGCATGAGTTGAAGCCAGATTGTAGGATTTACGGGAATATGGTGAGCAAAATATTTCTAGAAGGAACCAAGCCTTACCTACTTACTCAACATGCATTCTTCCATAGCTCCCTGCTCAGGGTGTGAGATTTTGGGGTACTTTGACAATTTTGAATGGTGTAAGAATTCACTGTGATCTTTTCTCAAAGCACCCAGCTGTAGCAAACACATGGGACAGTGTTCAAATAAGCACAATATTTTAGTAACAGCTAAATTACTGTGTTTTCATTTTCTGTCTGTGAATAGTTCTTTCATTTATTTTAATTTAAAGAAAATATATTTAAAAGGTTTCAGATCTTTACAAAATGTTTAAAAAAAATTGAAATTTGAGCCCCACAGATTTAAATGCAATAAATAAATTTAAATACACTACTGTGCCTCAGATGTATATTTTTAAATGTCTGTATAGGATGTCTTTTTCATAATATAAGAAACACCTGCTGTTTGTTTGTGCATATATTTTAGAGAATTTAAAAGGTAATATTTTTTCCACTATGATTATAGAATCCAATTATTTTGCAAACTACCACATAGCATTTCATTTCAAAAATATTTGCTTCATACCGTAATAATTCTTAATATGAAACTTCCTTACATTTAATTTGGAAGCTTCCCAATCTCTTAAAATGGCATTTTAAACAGATGGGTATAAAGGAGAGACCATGTCACCAACAGATCAGCATTGTAAGTTGCCCTGCCTGCAATCTCTCTTGAAGAACAGAAAGATATTGGATAGCTTCATCGCACTTCTGAAATGTT